>NC_141138.1:34828049-34988466 GCF_053477565.2 Lygodium microphyllum | reverse complement strand
AGATTCGACATTAGTACCATCATCATCATCAACAAAACTACATGAAAATGATGAAGTTCCTAGTACTGATAGATAGAAAGCCTACGATAATCAAGTTTCTCTTTGTGTAATCAACCTAAATGGTGCAGCTTTTGTATAGACAATCCAAGTGAATGTTGCACTCTAGCTCATCAATACATTATTTATATTTGTTTTCTCATAGGAAAGTTGAGCTTTAATCAATGTGTACTGACTTGATTTACCTTGCTTTAATTGCACTATTTTCTTTGCAATAACACGGTCATTAGTTGACATATCTTTCATTCAATGTTTTTCCTACATTATTATTAAGAAAACTTTACCATTTTGAGTTCAAAAATAACACTTTAAACCTTTTATTACTTTATTATTTTCATAAAACATATTCACCAACCGATTATAGGATATCTTTCATTCAGAGAACAAATCACCACACTTTCGAAAGTCTAAAATACAAGTTTCGCCACATATTCTATAGCATGAAAGTATACATTGGCTCTTAAAATCATCTATGAGAAGTAGAGTTCTACATCTCAAAGTTATTGGCTGAAATAGTTGATGGATGTGTGCATCAAGGAAGAGACTTCTATGTCTACATATTTGAATGAGTTTCACTCCATCATCCTCCATCTAGCTTTGCAAGAGATTGAGTTCAAGAATACTTTGCATCCTTTATTTCTACTTGGTATACTACCTGAGTTGTGGGTTACTTTCCATATAGCTCTACGTGCTAACACCTCAAAGGATGGGCTTAAATTGTAGGATATTGAGAGTGTCCTCTTGACAAAAAAGGTAAACAGAAAGAATGTGGATGCTTCCCATACATCACATGCATTGATTGTGAGAGGCTAGTACGATGGCAAGGGCTGTGATAGAGACTCTCAAAGGTCTTAGTCTAGGATATGTGGGTAGTCTCACAGTAAGTTTCATGGTCATAAGTCTAATCATACTTGTCATTATTGTGGGAAAGTGTTAAAGGGGGCAGTAGTTAACGGTCTTTAAAGCCAAGAGTGTCAACAATGTATTAAAGAGCTTATGGGTGCAAAAGTAGTAAAGACTATCTAGCATGGTACATGGGGAGATAGAATGTCTCATTGCAAGCAATGGTCTATATAAAGGATGGAAGTGAATCATTGTTGTTGTTTCAACATATGCATAGCCCTAGTGGTCAAGTATCAAAGGGTCGAGTTTTACTCCATACCATATCCTTCCCAAGTCTTTTTTACTAGTCTTTCTTGACTAGCATCTTGAGTGCTCTCTAGTAGCAAAGCTTATATTATACTATCCACATTCATTGCATTTAGCAATAGTACTGCCTTGGTTTAGTATCCCTACACTTGTTTAGTACCTTTTTGTAATATCCCCCGTGCCCCCCTGTGCCTCCCCCATGCGAATCCCCCTTTAAAAAGAATTCAAAATTTTTTACTCCCTCCCTCTCTCCCCTTGCCTACTAGATGGCGGGGAGAGAGAGAGTGTGTATGAGTAAGGATAGAGAGGGGGGCATGCAACCCCCCAAGTGGGAGGGGTGGCGGTTGTGAACAGCGGTCTTCAACCCCTATACCACCTCCCTCCCTCCCTCCCTCCCTCTATAAATGGCCTTCAGCAACCCCTCCTCCCTCATTGTGAACAGCGCCCCCCTCCCTCGTGGAATAGTGTAGTCCCCCTGCCCTCATGGGCTGAAACGAAACCCCCACCCCCCACCGTGTTCATCGTGAAGGAGAGAGAGAAGGAGACATGAAGAAGAAGGAGAAGAAGAAGAAGAAGGAGAAGAAGAAGAAGAAGAAGAAGAAGAAGAGGAGGAGGAGGGAGAGAGAGAGAAGAAGAAGAGAAGAAGAAGAAGAAGAAGAGGGAGAGAGAGAGGAGAAGAAGAGAAAAAGAAGAAGAAGAAGAAGAAGAAGAGGGAGAGAGAGAGGAGAAGAAGAAGAAGAAGAAGAAGAGGGAGAGAGAGAGGAGAAGAAGAGAGAGAGAGAGAGAGAGAGAGAGAGAGAGAGAGAGAGAGAGAGAGAGAGAGAGAGAGAGAGAGAGAGAGAGAGAGAGAGAGAGAGAGAGAGAGAGAGAGAGAGAGAGAGAGAGAGAGGGGGGGGGAGAAGAAGAGAAGAAGAAGAAGAAGAAGAGAGAGAGAGAAGGAGAAGAAGAGAAGAAGAAGAAGAAGAAAAAGAAGAAGAAGAGGGAGAGAGAGAGGAGAAGAAGAGAAGAAGAAGAAGGAGAGAGAGAGAGAGAGGAGAAGAAGAATTTCCGAAAATACGCCCCTTCCCCTTAGATCTCTTCCTCCACTCAAGGAAAGGCGGCGAGAATCTTGCATAGGAGAGAGTGCGAGAACTCTATCACTCGTACACGCATCTTCGAGTATGGCCCCAAAGCGTACTTCCACAAAGATGGCCGGAAACCCTGCAAGTGTGGATGGAGGTTCGAAACAAGGTGGCACCGCAACCACGAATGGTTCATCAGGCATCAATACCACTGGAATCAAGACATCACTCAAAACCCAGGTTACTCTATTATTAAATCATAGGTTATCACTATCTCGGTGAAAAATCATATTCACATGCATCACATTAATTGCGTGTTTGATAATTTCCTAGGTATGAACATAGTTGTGATGTATGTAACGAACAAGATAATCCCCGTTGTAAGATGACACCGTAATAGGTGAAATTGATTAGAAACTGCATCGTAAATTACCAAAAAGTCTTGCATAAACTCTTGAATAAAGTGCATTACTCCTTGCACAAGTTCTTGCTTAAAATACATTTCAGAGGACATTGAAAGAAACAAAGTGCATGTCCGTATCGCAAGAAGGATTCCAGGGTTCATGTAATAATCTACAGAAAAGATTAAAGTGCAACTAGACTCATACAATGATCACAAAAAGTTAGATCATTCAAGAAGGTTATAGATCGTGTAAATAATTACATAGAGAATAATGTTAAGGTTGCATGCATAGAAAATACCTTCACAGGTGTGGCATAAAATATCATGTGGATTATATCAAAATTGTAAGCATTGAAATAAGGCATGGCATTATGTTGCGTGCATTAAAGTTGTTAGGAAAATTTGACGTTTTTAATAATTTACCAAATGGAACTAAGATCCATGAATCCCATGTCAAAGTCCTTGGTGACTTCAAGAGGGATAGGTAAAAGCTTAAGGGCCTATGAGTATTATTAAGAGGGCTCAAGAAGATTATACTTAAGACAGAGTAGGAACTGTGCTAAATAGAACTATCTTGACCAACCATGGTCAAAGGGATAAACAATCTTGATCAATTAAGATCAAAGATAAGGGTACATAGGTACTTCGAGGGATCTAGGAGATAACCAGCAAGTTGACCAACCAAGGACAACAGGGTTGTCCATGACCTATTTTACAAGGAGACCTAAGGTAAGGATAATTAGGGTCGGTAGGGTACAAATCCTAACCCAAAGGAAAAGGGGAAATAAGCAACCTACATTGCCAAGCCCTTGAAATCTCGCCAAGTCGCGAACTATCGGATGCTGGGAGCATCCGGGAAAAAGGAATCACACCTTAGTAGTTGGTCATACAAGCAACCTCTGAGATGATCGTGATTGTACACTTAGGTACATTGTTTGAACTTCTTTGCTCAAGGAACTAACTCAAGGCAAAATACTTAATGCTTCAGGTTAAAAGCCTAGAGGGAGAGGCATGTTCAGTTACCTCCGACTGCCTGCCTAGCCCTATCTAAGGGGGTTGTTAGTTGTGCCGAGTATATGGACCGAACCCGCCGCAAGAGGTCTCTCCATGGGTGCTGCTTGGAGCGGGAGGACACTTGGGTGCTAGCGAAGGCTCTGGCTGTAAATTCCTTGCCTCCAGATCCCACACAAGAGGCCGACGTGACTTAAGATGGGATCTCGAGACACGTGTACTAGTCTACGGGCGGAAACTTGGAGCAGCAATCCTATTGATTGCTGGGATAGCCTTTGGGCATGATATTTGATATATTCCGAGACTATGATAAATAAAGATCAGATATTTGAAAAAGGAACTTGCTTAACATTGTTTTTGTGTCAATGCCTAAGTTACCTGAAGGAACCTGTGTTTAAATTAATTAAGGAAGCTACTTTTGCATGTCAAACATAATGTGGTAGGTAATTAGATAACTAAGCAAACCGAGGAAAGTGCTGTGGATGTGACTTGGGGCCGGTCCTACGGAAAGGTGGTCCCGATTAGCTGGGAACTTTTCTCAAAAGACGTGAAAACGATACTGTGAAGAGCCTAGAGTCAGTAGGGTTAGAATCCCAACTTATGTTGTTTTAGGGGAATGGAATGGGACTATGCTTGATGGGCAGGGAGGTTGAGCTTCACATCCCTCTTGTTTCCTATTCTCCATGAACCAAGTGCAGCATAAATCCGCTTCAACTCTATTGTTCCTACACAAAGTTGGTCATTTGGAGCTCGACGCTAGCTACTTCCTAGAGACTTTGCTGATAGGAAAGAAACCCTGACTTCAGGTCGGTCCTAAGTGGGAATGGCCAGATACCTCCAGTCCAGGCAGACTCGAGAAGACCTAGATCGCAAACCCTGTGACATTCCTTGTGATGCCAAGCGACGCTTTCTAGACTGTCTTCCCGATGGGCTACTAAGACATGTCCCATAAGTGGACAAGAGGACACGTTACAGTTGGTATCAGAGCAAACCAACGAGATCTAAGGATTACAAGGGAACTTAATGGAGGAAAATAAAGGGAATATTGGCTAATACCCAATGATGCCCACATCCATTGTGCAAAGGGACAAGTCTTCTTTCGAAATTCTGAAGGGGAACTAGTCACGACTCAAGGTGAGGCTAGTAAGCCAAAAATACAGTTGGCAAAAGCAACACGGATAATAAAAGGTGTTCAAAAGGGTCTACCTATCTATCTGATTAAACTAAATAAGCTAGATCAGAATCACGAATCCAGAGAAGAACCTTCATGGTTAAAAGAATACGCAGACGTATTCCCTGAAGATTTGACAGAACTTCCTCCCTAAAGGGAAGTTGACCACCAAATCAAATATAAGCCTGGAAAAGAGAATATAGTTGCCGATGCACTCAGTCACAAGGCATTTCTAAATTCTCTTATTTTGCAAGATCCATCAACAGCAAGGTCTCCAGCCACAAAGGTATCAATACCAAACAACCCGATTCTTGAGCTACCAAAAGAAGGGGCATATCATGACCCAGTCTATCAGAAATTGCTAAGGGAGATCCCCATCAAGGATCAGGACCTGAAGCTAAAGACAAAGTATCAAGAATTCTCCATCAGTAGTGGGATTGTCTACTTTAGGGAAAGATTATGTATCCCTACAAGCCAAACTCTCAAGCAGAAGATACTGTGGGAAGCCCATGACTCCCCTTTCTTAGGACATCTTGGTTATGCCAAGACCCTTAATGCGGTCAAAAAGAGCTATTATTGGGAAAAGCTGAAGGGGGACGTACTCCAATATATCACGGAATGTTTGTCTTGTCAACGCATTAAGGCAAAACATGTTAAAATGCCTGGGAAATTGCAACCACTTGATATTCCACAAATGAAATGGGAGTTCACTAGTATGGACTTCATTGTTGGCCTACTTCAAGTTCAGGGAGGATATAACTCTATTATGGTTGTAGTAGATATGCTCACCAAGGTCGGCATCTCATCCATGTCAGGACGAACTATAAAGCTTTAGACATCGCAAGATTATTCATCAAGGAAATATTCAAACTTCATGGGTTACCCAGAAGAATCATTAGTGATCGTGACTCTCGTTTCACATCACACTTCTGGAGGGCTATCTTTGAGGCTATTGGAACTCAACTCTATTTCAGTACAGCTTACCATCCCCAAACTAATGGTTAAACATAACGAGTCAATCAAGTCATTGAAGATATTCTTAGGGCATATTGCTATCGCGAACCCAAAAAGTGGATTCAATACTTACCACTGGTTGAGTTTGCCTATAATGCTTCTTACCAATAGAGTACTCAAATGAACCCTTTCCAAGCATTGTATGGGCATAATTGTCGTACCCCTTTGAACTTCTCAGATCCACTTTGAGGGTAGAAGCTTCAAGAAAGATGCTGGAAGACATGGATGATCAAATCAAATCAATAAGACAAGACATTCAAGCTGCCAAGGATAGACAAAAGGCTTATGCTGACTTGAAACGGCAAGACAAATCCTTCATCGAAGGTGATATGGTCTTCATCCGCGTACGCCCTAAAAAGAGCTCATTGTCCTTGGGAGAGTACAAGAAGCTAAGTCTAAGGTATTGTAGACCCTATAAGATCACCAAGTGCCTAGGGCCTAATGCTTACAAACTATAGCTGCCCGCAACTCTAAAGATTCATAATTTATTCCACATTAGCCTATTGAAAAAGTACCTACCTAATCCAAATCATGTATTTAATGATTAGCAAATTGTATTGCCTAGCCAAGGAGTCCTTGAGCTATGGCCTGATAGAATCCTAGATGTTAGGGAGAGGCAATTGAGATCAAGGACCTTGAGAGAATACCTCATCTAGTGGAAAGATTATCTAGAAGAGGATGCCACCTGGATGGACGAAAATACTCTCAACCAACATTACCCCCAGGTCTTCTTGAGATGAGGACATCTCGATTCCTCTAAGGGGGAGAGGATGTAATATCCCCCATGCCCCCCATGAGAACCACCCCTTAAAAAAAAAAAAAAAATTCAAAATTTTTTACTCCCTCCCTGTCTCCCCCTGCCGACTGCATGGCGAGGAGAGAGAGAGAGAGAGTGTGTGAGTAAGGATAGAGAGGGGGGCATGGAGCCCCCCAGGTGGGAGGGGTGGTGACTGTGAACAGTGGTCTCTCTCCCCCTCCCCCCCCCCCCCATACCACCTCCCTCCCTCCCTCTATAAAAGGGAGCCCCCCTTGTGGGGTTGGAAAGACAACGCCCCCCTCCCTCGTGGAACAGCGCAGCCCCCCTGCCCTCGTGGGCTGAAACGCTCATTCATAATACAAAAAAGCTTCAAACAAATTTTTGTTCCATATGAATTCCATTTCAACCATCAAACATCAACAAGAAGAAATTTTCATTTGTAAAAATGAGGTATACCACTTATTTTCATGTTGCAGATTTTGTAATTAATTTTTTTGGGTTGCCAATGAGCCGACCAGTAGCAAATCTTCAATGCTAAACATCTCCCCTCAGCCTCCTCTTGATCTTGGAGCAATCCGTTTCATGCCGCGGGCAAGCATCCTTCAATCGATCTTCATTCTTTTCTTCATGTGCATGAATTGCCCCTTAAGGGGAGAGAGAGGGAGGAGAGAAAAAATTGGTTTTTGATAAGGCCATCCCAATAGCCAATTGATGTGCGAAGACTAGCGATAGGGAGCGAAGAAACACATAAGGCCAGGCATGTAATCGGTTGGGGGGTTGCTTGCAGGTCCCATATCCTCCATCTCCCAAAATCATCGCCCTATGTACATGGCGCCTCCACCCGTTTTTTTCAAGTGAAAAAAAAAACCGCCCCCCCAACCCACGAAGTCAAAAAATTAAGGGGCTCTCCCCAAAGGGAGACCCCAAGGGTCACACCCTTTTAATTTTCAAGTGGTTCGCCAATTTTTGGCACTCCTCTCGCATCTGGCGTCCAATTCGAGGTTAAAATCCTGCGCGTCTATCTCAAAGTCCCCGACTGTCGCACATCTCCCAGAATCTCATACGATAGTCAAAAATTTTATGAAAATTTCCAAGCTGCTGCTCGGTGGGTCTTTAAAGCACTTTTGGGACTTGCTGCTTAAAATCGTACTGATTGCAACTACCGCCTTCGATGAAGTCTATTTCCTTTGTAAAAATGAGGCATACCGCTTATTTGCGTCTTGCGGGTTTTGTAATTAATTTTTTCGTGTTTCCAATGGACCAACTAGAAGCAAATCTTCAATGCTAAACATCTCCCCTCAGCCTCCCCTCGGCCTCCTCTTGATGTTGGGCAAGCATCCTTCAATCGGTCTTCATTCTTCTTTTTAGATGCATTTCAATATCAGAAATCCAACGCAACTCTCTGTTTGTTAATCGGAGGTCTTTAGACCCCCCATTAAAATACTGCAAGGTTCAGTATTATAAAGTAGCTACCAGATTGGAAAGGCATAAAGTGCATGGGAGAGGACATGTTGATGGAGTTTGACGCCATGAAACCGCCTGTCCAGCTGGATTGCAAATCGAGTTCATTTGGCCCCTCAAAATTAAAATATTCACTTGTGGATAATGTGAACACAAAAAGATGAACCAGTTATTTTAATGTTTTAAACCTTAGGCTTAATAAAATCCTTGAAACTAATGCAAAAACTGTCGAACAGAGAGGTGTCAATGCACCTCCTCATTTTTGCTCAATGCCTCTCCGATTCAAACCAGTTTGGAGAGAGAGAGGTAGATTCTTGATCAAGGCAGGGAGAGGAACAAGATGACTGCAAGCTTGCCCGTTTAAATTCATGATTTAAAAATCTCATTTTTTAGTCTTTCTCTCTCCTCCCTTTCTCTCCCCTTAAGGGGCAGTTCATGCACATGAAGAAGAATGAAGACCAGTTGAAGGATGCTTGACCCGGATTGCTCCAAGATCAAGAGGAGGCTTAGGGGAGATGTTCATCATTGAAGATTTGTTGCTGAACAGTCCATTGGCAACCCAAAAGAATTATTAGAAAAACCCACAACATGCAAATAAGCGGTAGGCCTCATTTGTACAAAGGAAATTTGCTTCTTGTTGATGTTTGATGCTTGAAATGAAACTCATATGGAACAAAAATTTGTTTGGATCTTTTTTGCATTATGACTGAGGGCTATGCATAAAAAATTGCAGACCCATAATGATAAATAGTCGCAATAATTAAATTATGGCCCGAAAAGCATATTTTTAGTGTAAAAATAAAGGTTTATTGGTTTCGGGTGGAGAAAAGAGATGCGCATGGGATAAAATTTTGAGACAAAACATCTTTCAGCTTTCATAACCAGTCACTAATCATAAATAAAAAATAATCTATTTTTATGCACAAATAAATATAGAAAAATAGCTAAAATTGGGGAAAATAGAATTTTCGTGTTATAAAAATCTAGAAAATTATAATTCATGGTTGCGACTGTAAAAAAAAGCTGAGGCATGAAGTTTGACTTTAGTTTAGCTTTGTTTATGTGTTATAGTTCATGTTTTTGCCATTTTATGCGAAAAATACATACAAAATAATACCCTGCACCTATGCAAATGCAGCATAACCTAAACATTAGAGGAAAAGGGTGAGGTTAAGAGAATAACATGGCCGAGAGGGATTGAATTTTTGAAACATTTGATTGTGCATTTCATTTAGAATTGCGATAATTCAGTTTAAGGGGCTAGTAGCACGAGAAATCGGTGCTAGTCTCCATACGTCGAAGCATATGTTTAGTGAAAATCATGAAAGGAATGTTTTTTCCACATCACAAAATGCTGATTTGATGAATATTGTATGTGCACTAGGATCATATGCACTATGCATGATGCATGACATGGTATCACTCCTGGATTGCATAGCAATTGTCTTCCTGGGACATGACTTATAGGTTCAGTTGAAAGGAGCCTTTGTTGTAGGTCAGTTGTACGCTTTCCTTGGGATTGTTTGGTGAGGATTTATACATTCTTAGACCGTTAAAAAGAAAACCCCAAGAAAAGAGTGGAGTTTGTGCGTAATGTTTTATATGTTGGAGTGACACATCTTGGGGCAATCCTCAAGGTGTAGGAGAGTTGCAGTGGAGCCACGACAATCGGCCGAGGGGAGCGTCTTGATGTTTGTGTGGCAAGTCACAATGCCTACAAGTTATGGGATCTCCCTCTAAGGATAAGAGAAGGTAAACGTTGGACTACATATCAGCTACAAATGCATAATTAAGTCTGTCTAGTGTACATCAATGTATTACAGACGCTCCTAGCCCGGGAGGCCGTGTGGTGGGGTTGTTTGTTGTGTGCATGAGGTTCGGTTAGTGCCATAGCTAGTGCCGGCCCATTTTAGGTACCATCAAATCTTGTCAACTAGGGCCAAGAACTTGCAATGTGGGAGCAATGGAAGAACCACAGCCTCTTCAAGTTCTCTTTCACCTCCCCTTGCTCATTGGACAGAGTACTATCTCCTAGGTTGGTGGAGGATGTCGTCAATCTCTCAGGTAGTCTAGGAAGGAGATGGCTCAAGGAATAAAGGAGACATCCCACAAGGTGGTGGTAGGAACCTATCAATCATTGGGAAGACAAGGCAGTGGAGGTACCTTAGAGGATAGAGAGATATGAGGCACAACCAAGGTAGTGTCGAAACATTTGGGACTCTAGTTTGGAGGCTTGGATAACTTTTTGCAGCACGCTACCTTATGAGTAGGGTGATCCTATCTACATGCCCTATCCAAGAAGAATCAACATTGATTTCAACTCGGAGGTGCATAGTAGATACGACTTCCCATTGATCTATAATGTAAACAACTCAGTCCTTGAAGAGCGCCTAATTTTTACCAAAAGGGATCTTCGCCCCTCTATAACAAGTTTCCTAAATGAATTCTCCTCATGCCATGACCCTGCTTTCATCACCACTTGTAATTACCTCTTCCTATTGCGAGTATTATTAAAACAAAATCCTAATGTAGAGGAAGAGTAGCTACTGCTTCTCTTTTTTGACCTCAACACTGGGATTGATAGTTGTGCAATGACGTGCCTCATGATGAGAGCCACCCTCTTGCCAACATTTTGCATGAACCTCTTAGAGGACATGAGTGACTATAGATTCACTAGGTGTAACCACCCATTTTTGTCATCTACTCCACTCAATGCCAAAATTAGCCTAAAAGGGTATCTACAAAGTAGGTCATTTCTCATCAAAGCCCTTAAGCCACCACACAATTTGGCCCTGGCTCTGCATGGGATGCTTCTTAGCATGCTCTCTCATTTAAATTATTTGTTCCAAAAATAGAGAAAAAAAGGAGCAAAAAAATAAAAAGAAAGGAAATGATAAGAAAAAGTACGAAGATAAGAGCAAGGAAAGAAAAGAAGATCAATTAGAAAGCGCGAAAACATACCTCACTGGATGAGTGCCATAATCACTACACCTAGGGGTCCTCAAGTTAGGCTCAACTAGTGGCTTTGGTTAGCTGGCTTCATATCTAATCCCCTAGCCCCTTTTGTTTCCCACTTCACTCTTAGGGCACATCAAGGGTGGGACATGCCTAGGGAAGTCACACTCGCCTACGATTAAGACCTGTCTCCTTAAGCTACATTCACCGCACTTTCCCCATACACGAATTGGGTCCTCAAGGTCGGGATAACACCTCATGATTGTGCCTAAGGTTTGACCCAACTCCTAGTTCCACTGGCACAAACACCACATACTACACAGTGAGAAAGGCACACCCCTAGGTAGTGCACCTCCTTTTCTTTTTAGGTATGCCCAAAAACCTGTGACCAACCACTCGCATTGGAGGCCCCCATCACCCACTCAAAATACCCTCTGTCTCCACAACCTCAATTGTTTCGACATGCTCCTCTACCATGTCCAATCACCACAAAATATCCATCATCAATCCACAATGTAAACCTTTAGTCACTTGAGCCCTTACCCTCATAGGTGCCATGGGACGAGGTAATGTTACAGCCCATACAACTCAAAAAGGAAGATAAAGAAAACCCAAGTCCAAAATAGAAAATGGTCCAAGTGAGAAAAGAAGAATAATGCAAGCTTAGAAAAAATGTAGGAAGTGCACAACAATGAGTGCACAGAATATTCTAGCAAGGTGCACTGAATATTCTAGCAAGATGCACCGAACATTCTAGCAAAGAAAGTGCAAGGTGCAATGTAACTCATTTTGTAAAAGAGCGCCAGGCTCCCTCTTGTGCAAATTGTAAATGTAGAAGGGCACGAGCAAAAGAACCGTGAGAAGAGGAAAGACATGAGGAAAGAAGACCTTGGCTAAAACGGTCGGTCACGTAAAAAAGGGGATGGGTGCCCAAAGGGATGAGGGCATGTATAAAAGTCAAAAATTGAATAGAGAAGGTCATTCTTGGTGTGTGGCTAAAGTGGCTCTCTTCTTCTCTTCTCCTTGCTTGTGCTTGTGCTTGTGCTTGTGTTTGAGATAGGGAGTGTGAGAGTGTGAGGGAGTGAGTGTGTGAGGGTGAGGGACCGTGGTGGAGAAGCTCTCCATCTTCTCCTCTCTTCTTCTCTTCTCTTCTCTTCTCTTCTTTTGTCTCGCATGTGCGGCTATGGAGGATGGAGCTTGGAGGTAGAGGATTGAGCTTGCTTCAGCTTGCATCTTGGACCATGGAGCTACCAGGGTGCTTGAGGGAGGAGGCTACTCAATCGGGCATCAATGTAAGCTCACTATACTCATAGTATTGAGAGTGTGCATGGCTATGTGAGAGGTAGCCATAGCATTCGGCTTGAAATTCTTGAAACAATAAGTAGCCAATGGGTCTTGGTAGTCAAGCATGAGCTCCCAAATTCATAAACAAAATATGAGGTCTACGGGATTAGGACCCAATCAAGTTTGTGAAATCAACCAAACTAGAAATGAAAATTTGAAGACCTTATAAGGGGAAGGAATTAAAACCTTTAATGGGAGTCACATTAAGAAATACTAGCCCCTAGGACATCATAATCATGAATAGATCTTAAGGACAACAAAAGTGTTGGATGATATTAGCACAATGTTAGAAAACAATACCCTAGAAAAAATACGAAACTTTAACATAAGGGAAGGGAGAGGCAACAACCGTGATTTGAAAGAGGAATAAATTATTCCATCTACTAGCTTATGATCACACTAGTTACTATGAAAAAGTGTGATTTGATGCTCTCATTGATGAAGGTTCCAACTTCAACACCTTGTCCTATTGATTTTGGAATCAATTAGACTAGCCATCACTTACGCCAACCAACATTGAAACTTCATCCCTATGGAGGCAAGACCTACTCCATGCTAGGAAAATGTAAACTCATGTCCTATCGATTTTGGAATCAATAGGGCCGGCCATCACTTACACCAATCAACATGAAACTTCATCCCTATAGAGGCAAGACCTACTCCATTCTAGGAAAATGTAAACTCGTGTAATAATAGAAATTAAAAGCATCCCAATTATCTTCTATGTTCTATACCAAAGAGAGAAGATGTTGGGCATGAGATTCTACTAGGCTAACCATTCAACTATGCAATGTTGACTACCTTGAGAAACACATTTACTTATCATTCCAAGAGCCAAGGTAATCTCTACTTTCAGTATAGGGGAGTTGGTTAAGGAATAACCACAACTCATCAAACCAACTCTACTACCCACACTTAGCAAGGAAAAGGAAGATCTACTAAATAATTTTTGGAGGCTTAAGAAAAGATGCTACAAAAATTAAGTAGGAGGAAACTCGGATCTCCATATAACATGTAAGACAATTTCCAATGCATCATAAAATGGGTTAAGACTACAATGAACTCAACCAAGTTGTGCTTGTAATGTAGAAGGCATAGGAACAGCCACAAAAGGAAGTATGCTACATCAAGATGGGTACCCAAGGTCTTACTTAAGGCACATAAATACTACAAGGGTAATGCTAGATCTAGTTCCCTAAATGCATAAGTCATGTCACTAGAGTTGCTCGATCATCAACTAGCAAATCTCAATGCAAGATACCAATGAAAAATATAATAAAAAACAAAAAGCCCAAGGAGTAATGGAAAAACCTCAATGTACAAGGACTATTTGGGTGTATAAATCAAAGAAAACCCAAACACCTCTTGTATATGTATCAACCTCAAAAACTCGAAGGAGAGAATAGTTACCAACCATTTTGAGGTGTAGAAATAGCACGTCATTCACTACCCAAGTCTCCTAATAGATTGAAGAATCCATTCCAAACATTGGTAGAACTTACCTGACCATGTCAAGCCATTTTTGAGCTATAGTAACAACACAACTCATTCACTACGCAAGCCTCCCAATAGAATGAAAAATAAATTCCAAATACTACTAGAACTAGCCCAACCATGCCAACAAATGAGAAGCCACAAACCTAATAAAAAAGACACAACAAAAAAACTCAATGAATCCAAGTCAAAAGAAGGAAAAACTATAGGAAGGAAGCCACATTAATACAAAAAAGCCATACCAGCTAGCTAGTATGGCTTCCACTAATTTGGTCTGAAGCTCAATAATACTCAATTTATTGAGAAGTATTGGTTTGAAGCCCAATACTAATCATAATCAATCTATCAAATAGCAATAGAGTTGGCTAAGAAAACCAATTTTCCAAGTGCTAATTACTTTGCCTAGTTAGATACAACGTTTGAACTACACACCAAAGCTTATAAAACTACCAATCTGGGAATTGTGAATGACCAAATTTCTACCATTATCTCCCATTGGAAAACCACTTGGAAAGACTACAAGCATATCTTTGATAAAAGCATGTCAGTCTAGCAAGGCTTGCTAACAAAGCCACTTGTGAGAAAAATGCTAGAGCCCTAAGGCTAATACCTAGTTGGACTCTTGTGACAAAATTTAGGATCAATCTAAGGTAGTTGAACTCAAGAAAAAGTGTAACTCTCAAAGTCGATTCCTTTAAAATTGGTATACACATCAGAATTGCTACCACTAGCAATCGAATCATGACCAATGTTAAACAATGACATGCCATCAAAATGCTTCAACATGACCCAACTTACTACAATGACTTTCTCTTCACTCTAACATTCTTTCACAAAACTTGGCCTATCCTCCAACATTAGAATATCATCCTCTCTTTAATGAAACCTTATTAGAGGAAGAGTTGCACATAGTTGGTGACCTTGAAGGATTAGAACTACTAATTGATGTAGTAGTGTATTTTTGCATACTAGTAGCTCGAACCTTTGACTTGGACTCTTTGATGAACTACAATATAATCTAGAATTCTATGATTGGTGGCTTCTTAAACTAAAGCCAAAATGATTTTTACATAGTAAGAGACCCAAATTTTTACATATAACAATAATACATAGTTTTTTCCAAACTTTACACACATAAACTTCATTGTGACATTAGATTGAACCCACACTACAAGATAAAAACATTGCACATCTTTTTGTTTGAGGAAAAAACATGGATCATATGGTAATAAAAGGTTAAATTTTCATGTTTTCAAGTAGTCTTTGCCATTTTCAATTCACCATTTGAAATTATCATGTTGAAATGTTTTAATCATGTAGATGGCAAAAATCTTCAATTCCTTAGGTATAAGCAATCACAACATAATCACACACACTTACCAATGACCCCAAGAATAAGGAAATTTTTTTTCTCACCAATCAAGCAATACAAATAATATAGTCTATAACCATCTATGTGTTGACGATCTCAAATTTCAATTGCTAAAACTTTTGAGGAAGGTCATCAATAAGTATACATGGCTAAAAATCCAATGGGGCAATGTAGTCTCTAGAATTATGTCAAGGCATGTAGTAGACCTACCCACCTAAGCACATGCATGGATTTCATTTGAAACTATAACCCTAGCACCACATCGAGCATACTAGGATATTAGGGGTAAGGGGGAAGCAAAGGTGAGTAGGGTAACACTTACCATCTACCTAATAAGCACACCCTAAGAATCAAATGAGGGATGAGGAAATATGAAAGCCAACATGAAAGCCAATTATGTCTCAAAAATGGGAAAAACCTAAGTTACTTAGGAAGAGCTCTAGTTTAGTGCCATCTCTAAGGAGGAGTTGCATGTGATTGCACAAATCTTCTACCATATGTTCAACTACAATGGAGCTGTATCTTCTACAACCAATATTCCAAAAGATTTTATGGTGGATATTGTGATAGAATAAATAGTTAATAGGAATTTTAATGACTTATGGTTAGTAGTAATTAGCAAATCCTTAGCCCAAGAAAAAAAATCATCATGTAAGACCCCAAAAGCAAGCACCACCAAGATGAAGGGGTGATAACTAGAATTGCATTAGGTTTCCCTAGTGAAGCTCCTCCCATTATGGGAAAAGTCACTTTTCCATGCATACCCTCTATACTAGGAATATATGCTTCATAAGGGGTAGGGTAGGATCCATCACATGAAGAAGATGTAGAACAAAGCAATGCAAAGGAGGAAAAATAGAGAGAGAGAGAGAGAAAATTGAGCCAAGTGCAGAAGATGTAAGAAGAATATCTTAGAAATTGACAAAAGAGAAATTTTGCAACAAGAAAGAGTCCTAGTTCATGCTCCATCAAGGAAACAAGAAAGGAAATGCAACATGAACAAGCATGAAGAGCAGAAGGCTCCAACAAAGGAAAAGAGAAGATTATTGAAGGGCCACCCTTGGAGGCCCAAGATGCTTTTTCACAACCCATGGAGACCACTTAAAACATGCAAAGAAAGCTAATGAAGTTAGAAAATAGAAGGATTATAGAGGACACCACAATCACATCTCACATAGAAAAGCAAAGACTTGCAGAGTCCATGAACGGCTTGCAAGCAAAATGGTACACACAGTAGGATACCTTAGTATAAGAGAATGCCTATTTGAACTCATGAGGGATAAGGCTCAAGCAATAAAGGATTGCCTAAAAATATAGATAAAGTTAGATCAACAAAAGAATGCAACTCATACCAAGAGTTGATGGAATAATCTACATTGCAACTCACACCAAGAGATTACACAACCTCCAAAATTAGCTTGTTAACAGTTGTAAGAAGATGGAAGAAATGAACATAAATTTATAGGAGTTGGAGGAAGTAAGAGACAATAAAATTGTTGCTAGAGTTTAGATTTTGGATCTTATATTCTAATTAGAATAATAAAAATCCAAGATAGCTCTCCTTGCAAGAGAAGAACAAGAAAACCAACAATCTCAAGGTCAACTAAAGGTAACCTTCATGATTGACGTTCATCAATCTAATGATGAGGTTGTCAGAGTATCCCACCTTAGAGAATATCTTGATGAAGAGACTCTTGAGGGTATTAAAGTCATTGCGTTCAGCATTGTCTAAACTAGTGTACCACGTCCATCCTTTGTCTCCTAGGCAAAGTTTGAAAGCTTGTACACATTGAGCAAGGTCTATGAGGCCGTTAACCTTGCATACTTGCTCAAACTACTTTGCAAAGCTATACAGGTCATTTTCGTGTTGAGTTGCTTAGCAACCACATGTATCTTGGTCTAACTTCTAGAGTTTGTGGTGATTCCTAGTCCTGCCAGCAATGTAGTCACTAGAGCTATTTGCTCTACTTCGCAGTTATGTATCTAAGAGTTGCTTCATGAGAAGCTCGCTTAGCATAAGGTCAGCCTATAAGGCTCTTTTCCTCTCAGCATTTGGTCTTGTCGTGGCTCTATTGGTGATAGCTAAGACACGTTGAACCTCATGCATTTCTATGTTTTGTCTCAAATTTTGAGCTCACTGTTCTTGATTATAGGAGGATATGTCTTGTAGTGCTTTCTTTTCCAGTCTCTGCTCTTCCTCGAGGTCCACTATGATGTCCTCAGTTGGTCTACTATGGTGCTCCATTTTGGTCTGCAAATCGTACCAATTTATCATTTTTGCTGGATGTCAGTTGGGGAGTCTCCCAAGTCAAGCTCACCATTTTTGGGATTGGTGTTGGATCCTGATATTTCATCAATCTCTTAGGCTACTAGTGTGTCAAGTTGATCAACTCGGATAAGATTGAGTCCCTAATCGTGTCAACTCCTTTTGCTCTCCAAGAGGCTTGCTCTAAGGCTTAGTATCCTTGGTCATGCGTTCAAGATCTAAGGTTATTCTTCTACTAGTGGGTTCGTTCAGTTTACTTATCTTGCATGTGAGTTCCTTGTTATTTTAGACAATTCTCAATTCTAAGTGCAGTTAGGTGCTCGTGGGGTGCTTCCTTTTGTGTGCAGTGCAAAATCAGGCTTTTAGCTTTCTAGGTGCTATTCAAGTGACTATTTATACAGTTTTCAATGTGTGACTGTGATGAAAAGAATGTGGTGCAACACACACTTTTCTAGTCTACTCTTATAGGTGTGGTGGTCACTCTAATAGGTTCCTTTGGGTCCTTTAAGACATTTCAGATGGGTGTTCTTAGAGGTTGTGTTTGCAGTTGCTTCCTAGGCCACTAAGTCACGATTTTTGGAGTCTAGAGGCTTTAGGAGAATTTCAATGTATCTAGAGGCCTATGGGGGTGCTGCTTAGTTCTGGGTTGGGCTAGTCTAGGGTATGCTGGTTTTGTCAGTTCTCAAGTTCTGTGTTTTTTAGTGTTTGAGTATCAATCATCTGATTCTCAGAATCAGACCTCTCCAATTTTGGCTTTGTCTGAGTGGTTAACTCAAATAGTGTGCATCATCCAAGGGGTCAAGTCAAACTATTTGAGTTAGAGTGCTCAATTTTTGGGGTCCAAGTGTTTTGGGTTTGAGTTGGACGAGTCATATGGTCTGATTAGCAAGTCTGAGTAGGATGGTCTGAATAGTGTGGTCCAAGTCTGGAGACTTGGACAAAGGAGGTGTGTCTAGGTGGACAAGTGATCCGAGTGTCCAACTCTACTAACTTGGATGAGGGAAGGATCTTTGAATGGATGAAAATTGGATGGTCTGATTAGGATAATTAGACCCTCTGGTGCGTGTTTGATTACGGTGATGGGTTAATGACAAAAAATCTTAAAAATCCTACACCCACCTTGCTAATGATTACAACCAAGGTGCTAACATTGATCAACATGCATCAAACAACATTCAGAACATACCTGGAGGGCCAAAACATGCTATGACAAAGATCACTAAGAAAAATCTTCCCTCTTTGCATGTAGCTCTCTCTCTCTCTCTCTCTCTCTCTCTCTCTCTCTCTCTCTCTCTCTCTCTCTCTCTCTCTCTCTCTCTCTCTCTCAAATGTGAAAATAAACTCTCCCACCTATTCCTAGTCTATTAAAGCCTTTCTCCACTTAGTTCCAATCTTCCCTCTTTCTTCCTTTTGATGCATTACACATTAAAGCTCTTTTTCTCTCCCTTTTTCCCTATTTGGCCTATTTACAATAGCAAAAACCTTACTGTGTATAACCTTATTTTTCTTGTTTTTTCTTTATCCTAATGCATTCAAATCACAACCAAATGCCTACAATAATCCAACTACTTATCTAGATCCAAAAAATTAAAAAACTTACTTGCTAGGGAGATCGAATACCTCTTCAAACTCCCTCGCTTCCTACCTATCTACCTCAAGCACCGGTTTGGAAAAATCCCTACTTTAATGCTCAATTTGGAGAGCACAAGCACTCAAAGCTTGAATTCATTTGTTCCAGTAATGGAACCAAAATGTGGGAGCTTCTTGCTCGACTGCAAAGACCCATAGACCGCTTATTGTTTCAAGTGTTTCAAGCCAAGTGCAATGGATACTTCTCACATAGCCATACATGCTCTCGCATCTACAAGTATAGTGAGCTTATCTCCCTCCTCCCTTAAGCACTCTGGTAGCTCCATGATCCAAGGTGCAAGCTCAAGCAAGCTTGATCCCCAAGCTCCAAGCTCCACATTTCATTGCTGTGCGTGAGACAAGAGAACAGAAGAGAATAAGAAGAAGAGAGGAGAATATGGAGAGTTTCTCCACCATGGTCCCTCACCCTCACACACTCACTTGCTCACTACCTCACACTCCCTCTTTCAAGCACAAGCTCAAGCAAGCAAGAATAAGAAGAAGAGAAGAGGAGAGCTAGTTTTGGCCACATACAAGAATGAGCTTCTTCATTCGCTTTTTGGCTTATATACATACACTAATCCCTTTGGGCACCAACCCCTTTTTTACATGACCGGCCATTTTAGCATAGGTTCTCTTTTCCTATTCCCTTCTATTTACATTGTGGCTTCAACCATGCCCATTTACTCTTTACAAATTGCATAGGAGGGAGCTTGGTGCTTTTTTACAAAGATTTAGGGGCACCTTTCCATTTTAAAATGTGCCTCTTCTATTTTGCACTTGCCTTTGTGCTTTTGGCCTTCTTTTTTCTTATTTATGTTGTCAAGCTGCCTTTTTTTGCTTTTCCCTATATTTTAAAATCTTCTTTTGATTTTTTTTTTTCCATTCTTGCACTGGGGTTAATAGTAACGTATGACTATGTTTTCAAATCCTTGTAGCATGAGAATCCATTGAGCAAGAAAAACAGAGACATGTCCTAGCAAATAATGCGAAAACTTCTTGATGGACTAGATTATGCCAAGGCATCCTTCTTCAATATTACTTAATAATTTTTCTCAGTAGAGTAGACAATCTTCTGTTGGCATAGAACACTGGTTTCAACCATCCATTTGCATCCTGCTCTGCATAAGCACATTTCTAATAGCAATGTTAGAAACATATACAAATATATGGAAGGTCTTTATCCAATCTGCAGGAATCACAATAGGAGATATAGAGAGTAATAATCAAAGGCATCGGAATGCAATTGACTTCTTCATTCCATTGGTAAGTAGATTTGGACAAATGCACTAATTTGTTGAGGGGAATAGCCAAACGTGCCAAAAGACACAGGTGGTGGCCATGCTACTAAATTTGGCCTAAAAAGTAGAGTAGTACAAATAACGAATTTGGTGCTGTAGCTTGCAGTATTTCTACCAGCTTAATGGAGTCCACAATGATGCCATTTTACAAAATGATGTGGCCTAGTAAAATAACACCTTGAACAACAAATACACACTTGAGAAGATTTAAACTTAAACTTACCTATCGGTGTTTGTTGAGGCAAAGCTGGAGGTGTGTTAGGTGAAGCGTGGACTTTTCACAGACATTGAAATCATCCAAGAAGACCCTGATAAAATTTGTGAGGTAAGGCCCAAAGATCTCCAGCATATCTCTCTGAAAGGAGGCTGCAACATTCTTGAGACTGAACCACATTACTGTATATACATATACTCCCCATGCAGTGATGAAAGCTATCTTAGCTTAGTCTTTTGGAGCAAGGCACACTTGATTGAATCCCTTTTATCTTCTTTTACTCATATGACTTTCTACATCTATGCTTCAAATTCACACTCTCGATTTAGGATTTCATTGATGCTAGTATTAGCAATCCGATTAGTATTGGTGTTTTCTTCTATGTAGTCTGGGTTCTGAGTTCTAGAATTGTTTAAAATATTGTCCTCTTGCTACTCATTTAGGCTTGTGGTTGCAAACACTAGGGTTGTATGTATTGTTCCACTAATTTGGAGAACATTAATGAGACACTAGGTTTGTAGGTTGGTATTAATCTTCAAGAACTTCTCTTCTTCCTTTGACCATTTGAGTGTTTTCGTGTGGTCCACAATGTGGTGTAGGTTGGGAACATTAGTTAAGAATACCATTACCTTGTACTGATTCCTACAGATAGTCAATTTATCCTTATCCTAGTTATGACTAATTTTGGCTTGGTGGAGCCAAGGTCTTCACAATACCAAGTGATAATCTTCACCAACATGCTCCATATTCAAGACTATGAGGGAAACTAGAAACTGGAGTATGGAAATTTCTAGAAGTATAGACTTGATAACGCCTAGAGGTCATACTTGCTTTGCTGATTGACCATCCTCATTAGGAAGGGGGCTGGTTTCCAATCCATCAATCCTATTTGTTGGCAAGGTACCAATGTGATGATATTTACTCTCGATCCATTGTTGTGCAGGACATTCTAGATAATTTAAATTTAGTCCTTGCACCAAACATGAATAGTTGGAATGGTTGGATTAGATAGAGGCCATGTTGGGATGGCTAATGTTGAGGATGTTTCAAACTCTTTCCTTTAAAGCATGGGCCTTCATGGCCGCTACTTTTGATTCATGGGCGCTCAAATTAATAATTTTCAAGAGGTGATCTTCAAAAGCCAAGACTAGATTTAGTAGATTACCTAGTAGAATAGTAATATTGATAGGTCCCCATTTGGTTGATGCTTCGAATGAATCTGGAACAGTTGAAGAGCTTGGCGTGTTCCCTTTTGCATTGCTATAGGTTTAATGTCCTTCTATTGACTTCCACTATCTCTGGGGTGAACATCTAGGGTTTTACTTTGCCATTGTCTACTAGGAGGATCTTTTCGATTCTTCTTATGAGCTTTTGTGGAGTTGGCATCCAGATGTGTGCTTTTTTGCCTACCAGGATGAGCTTGTGGCTACTTCCCTTTTTTTGAATTCCAAGGCCACTACCCTAATTCTTCTCTCCAATTGGTTGCAAATCATCTTGCACAACGCCAGATGATTTTTGACTCCGAGAAGTGCTTAAAAATAGGCAAAAAATCCGAATTTCAGGAAAAAAAAAGACTTCGTTGAAGGCGATAGCTGCAATCAGTATGATTTTAAGCGGCAAGCCCCAAGAGTGCTTTAAAGACCCATCAAGTGACGGTTGGGGAATTTTCATAAATTTTTTGACTATTGTATAAGACTTTGGGAGATGCTTGATAGCGGGGGACTTTGAGACAGATGTGGAAGATTTTTTGGACCTCGAATTGGATGCCGGACGTGGGAGGAGTGCCAAAAATTGGCCAACCACTTGAGAATTAAAAGGGTATGACCCTTGGGGGCTCCCTTTGGGGGGGGGCCCTTAATTTTTTGACTTCATTGGGGAGGGGGGGAGGCTGTTTTTTTGCCTGAAAAAAATGGGTGGAGGCACCTTCTTCACAAGGTGACAATTTTGGGAGATGGAGGATATGGGGGCTACAAGCAACCCCCCAACTGATTACATGCTTGGCCTTGTGTGTTTCTTCGCTCCCTATTGCCAATCTTTGCATGTCAAATGGCTGCCCGGATGACCTGATCAAAAACCAAATTTTCACTCTCCTCCCTCTCTCTCCCCTTAAGGGGCAGTTCATGCATATGAAGAAGAATGAAGACCTGTTGAAGGATGTTTGCCCACGGCATGAACCGGATTGCTCCAAGCTCAAGAGGAGGCTAAGAGGAGATGTTTAGCATTGAAGATTTGCTACTGGTCTCCATTGGGAACCCAAAAAAATTAATTACAAAACCTGCAACATGAAAATAAGCGGTATGCCTCATTTTTACAAAGGAATTTTGCTTCTTGTTGATGTTTGATGGTTGAAATGGAATTCATATGGAACAAAAATTTGTTTGGATCTTGTTTTATTATGAGGGATGTGCATAACAAAATGGAAGATTGATAATAATAAATAGTGACAATAATTAAATTATAGCCCAAAAAGCACATTTTTAGTGTAAAAATGAAGGCTTTATTGGTTTCGAGTGGGGAAAAGAGATGCGCATGGGATAAAATTCTGAGACAAAACATCTTTTAGCTGTCATAATTAGTCACTAGTCATAAATTAGAAAATAATATATTTTTATGCACAAATAAATAGAGAAAAATAGCTAAAAATGGAAAATAATAGGATTTTCGCATTATAAAAATCTAGAAAATTATGATTCGTGATTGTGGCTGTATAAGAAAGCTAAGACATGAAGTTTGGCTTCAGTTAGCCTTTGTTTATGTGTCATAGTTCATGGTTTTTCTATTTTATGATAAAAATACATACAAAAATAATACCCTACACCTATGCAATGCAGCATAACCTAAACATTAGAGGGAAAGGGTGACGTTAAGAGATTAAGAGGGCTGAGAGGGTTTGAATATTTGAAACATTTGATTGTACATTCCATTTAGGATTGCGATAATTCAATTTAAGGGGCTAGTAGTACGAGAAATCGGTGCTAGTCTCCATACATCAAAGCATACGTTTAGTGAAAATCATGAAAGGGTTGTTTTTTCCACATCACAAAATGTTGATTCGATAAATATTGTTTGTGTACGAGGATCATATGCACTATGCATGACGCATGACATGGTATCAGTCCTATATTGCATAGTAATTGTCTTCCTAGGACATGACTCATACGTAGAGTGGAAAGTAGCCTTTGTTGTTGGTCAGTTGTGCGCTTTCCTTGGGACTATTTGGTGAGGATTTATATATTCCTGGATTGTGCAAAACAAGGAAAGAGTGGAGTTTGTGCGTAATGTTTTATATGTTGGAGTGATGCATCTTGGGGTCAATCCCTGAGGTGTTGGAGAGTCGCAGTAGTGGAGCTGTGGCAATCAGTCGAGGGGAACGTCCTGATATTTGTGTTACGATGCATTATGCCTATATGTTATGGGATCTTTCTCTGAGGAGAAGGGAAGTTAAATGTTGAACTACATATTAGCTACAAACACATAATTGAGTCTATCTAGTGTACATCGGTGTATTACAGACGCTTCGCTCTTGGCCCGCGAGGCCATGTGGTGGGGTTTTCTGTTGTGTGCATGAGGTCTGGCTAGTACCATAGCTAGTGCTGGTCCATTTTAGGTCCCATCAGTGGTGTGTCTGCTAGGAGCCACCAACAAGTGGCAATTCTGAATCTAGGGTTTATGGGACCAAATAATTGGTTTATGTCCTCTGACATGAACTGTCAAGCCAAATTACAAAAAGAAGAACGTGCTGAGAGGGCTAGATGGCGGTTGGAGATTGTAAGGCGTTATTCCCCTCAAAGAAGCAACCCACTATGCATAAGCGGAAGTGGTTCTAATAACCTAAGCATCATAAGTAGCCCTTTGAGTGTAAGTGGAAGTCTTAGTACTTCCCCACTTCCAATCAATCAACCCACTTCAAGCGAGGGTGTAATTTTACCTACACAAACTCTTGTTGTCAATCCAGTTGTAGCCATGGCACAACCCATCACAATTCCAGCAGGAATACCAGATTTACTGACATTAGGAGCACCTTTGCCCATCTTCCATGGGTTAGCAGAAGAAGATGTAGAACTCCATATTAAGGAGTTTCAAACACTCATGTTCAACTATCAAATCCAAGACAAAGGACACCTAATGATCTTCAATAAGACGTTAAAAGTGTTAAAAATGTCGGATCTAAGCTAGTTGGCTATGGTGGATGCAAATCATAGAACCGATACATGATAAAGAGAAGAGATTGTAACTCAAGTGAATTAGGTTCAGAGATAGATTAGCTTGGACTCATAAACAGAATCTTGAGTGACTCAAACTGAAAGTACCATTCTCCTTGAAATGAGTATCAAGTACATGCCTTTATAGCTTTTTGGATAGTACCACTTTTCTTTTCTATGCTTATGGGATTTTGGACATGTCTTCCTAGAGCTTCTAGAGCATACATCTTTGTCATATCTCTCATACAAAGACACTTATGGGCAAGCCTCTTTTGGGCATCATGTTAAGCATCATTTTCTATTCTCAACAAAAAGGAAGGGCAGCAGTATGGTATCACGGTCTAGAGGCCGAGACCATAACTAGCACTGACCAATTCTTCACGGCATTCCGTAGAGAGTTTGCTCTTGAGAGGGGTGGACAATATTGGTTACGTGTCTTGAATGTAGCATGCCAAGAGCCAAATGTAACCAAATTTTTATCAATTAGCAGGTAGGAAAATATATTTGTTCATGGATTGCTTTGCAAGGTATAACCAAATGGCAATTGCTGAGCAAGACAAGCTTAAAATGAAATTTATTACTATCTTTGGTACCTTTGTGTACCATGTGATGGCATTTGGTTTATGTAATGCACCTAGTTCGTGGCAAAGAACAGTCGATAATACCTTTGGTGATATCTTCCCAGAGGAGTTGAAAGTATTCATTGATGACCTAGGGGTAGTCACCACAAGGGAAAGACTATTTATTATTTTGCGGAAGTGTTTTGAGCATTGGAGACAATTTTGCATAGCTCTCAACCAATGGAAGTGGGTCTTTGGAGTGCCCTATGGGCTTTTGTTAGGCCATGTGGTTAGTTTAGTGTAGGGATTGCAATTGACCTTGAAAAGATCAAGGTCATAGTCGCATGAGTCAGCTGCATACTTCAAAGGAGATGCATAGCTTTCTGTCTCATCGGTAGGGTATTATCGGAGGTTTATCAATGCCTTGGCAGAAAGAGTGTTGCCACTAACGAACCTATTATCCTTCAACTATCAATTTGCATGGAGTGATGCTTGCAAAGTATCTATTGACGATGTGAAGTAGGAGCTTTCCAAAGCACCTCTTTTAAAAGCACCTAAAAGGGACAAAATGTTCTATATATTTTCAGCAGCCACCATGTACAGTATCAGCGATGTTTATCCCAAATTTGAGAGGAAAAGTGGTATCATCAGATAGCTTTCTCTAGTTGGAAGTTGGGCATATTTGAAATTAATTATACCTATATGGAGAATTTGTGCCTTACTATGGTATTTGTGACCAAAAATTACAAGCACTACATTCTATATGAGAAGGTAGTTTTCTATATGAAGGCGAAAGGCCTTCGATTGTTGCTGAACAAGTTACAGCTGCCGGATTGTTTAGCAAAGTGGCTAATCACTTTGCAGGAGTTTGATTACGAGATCAAGAGCAAGCCATCGAAGCTACAGGGCATTGTGGAATGTATTGTGGATTTCGGAGAGCCCAAAGAGGTCTTGGCTGAAGAAAGTGACATGGAAACTTTGTTCAAGATTGATACGATGTCTATTCCCTCCTAGTATGCTGCTATAATGCACTATTTATCTACGAGAGAGACTAGAGCTACTTTATCCAAATCAAAGAAGAGGAAAATAAAACAGCAAGCATTGAAATTTTCCTTGATCGTAGGAATACTATATCAATAGGGTGTCGATGATATCTATCATAGATGTGTGATGCTTAATGAGGTTCCATTTATCTTGGATGAGTACCATGACTCTGCTTGTGGAGGGCACTTTGCTGGGCGGTTCACGGCACAAAAGACTTGAAGAGCTGGATATTGGTGGCTGTCCATCTTCCAAGATTCATCTGTGTATGTTAAGAGATGCGATACATGTCAAAGACATGATAGTAGAGAGAATAGGAAATGACCACAATGTGTAAACCCATTGTGGATGTACACGTTATACTTTGATGGAGCATCCAGGGGCCCTATTAAAAAAGGGAGTGTTGGAGTAGTTATCTGAGATCCCCGATGCAGAGTTACAATGAAATTAGCTATTTATCTCGGGGTAGGATTCACTAGTAATATGATAGAGTATAAAGCCTTGATTATGGGATTGAACATTGCCAAGAAAGATGGTATTCAGTGGTTGTTAGTAAAAGGGGATTCCCAGTTGATCTTAAATCAACTCAATGAGACATATACAGCCCGAAATCCTATCCTTCATATGTATCATTGAACTGATATAACCCTACTGGATGAATTTGAGAGCATCTCTCTTCAGCTAATTCCATGTTATTGGAATCAGTTTGTGGATTCATTTGCTAAAATTTTCTTATGAGGAGGACCTCTTCTTCAACTCTGGCCCTAGTCCTGATGTTGTTATTGATAATGAGACCGGGACCTGGTCACTTGTGGGGAGTTTTATCAGACCACGTGTTATATGGCAGGCGATGGTTAATATGGGTAATCACCCATCTCCCACTATTATCTTGGTCCCATAGGTTGATTCGATGACATGTTATGCGTACACCTCTTGCTATACATGCAGGAGGGATGGGTCACAACTTGATGCATTTAGTTTAGGGCAGAAAGCCCTAATTTTTTCCTTGGAATAGAGTGTATTTTTGTATATCTGCCTTCTTCCACGGAGGGATCTATGTGAGCTGGCATGTTTGATTTCTTTAGGCAAAGAGGGCCAATTGCTTTTAGGTTTTAATGTCTGATTTCATTAAGGCCAAGAGGGCCTGTTAGTGTTGAAGTGTCATGATTGATTTCTTTAGGCCAAGACCCTATGTCTGTTTGGTGCAAGTACATTTAATAGTTTGCTATTTTAGTGATTGCAGCATACAAGTTGACGAAGTCCCTAGAGGGAGCCTTTGTTGAGGAGGAGCTTCTCGTGGCCATTCTAGGTGGTTTCGTCCCCTTTCTGAGTCTTTTTCCCTTAAATCAAATAATGATACATGTGTATGTAAGGATGCTTTCTTTTTGTCTATTGGGGATCGGCAATCAAGGCATGAAGTCTTAGGTTTACGTTCTGTATGTCTGGGGGAGGTTTGAGTAGTCATTGACTTCTGTACCGACATTTTTCAGCACTGAAAGACTTGTTTTAGATGAAAGTTCTAGTGACCCTGTTCTGCTAACCTACTAGGTGGCCGTGCTAGGTGTTCCTGTTAGTGTGGGACAATTAGAGAAGCCTACTAAAAATAACCAAAAGGAAACAACCTAAATATCCGAAAGGAAATCTATGAATATATAGAGGTGTGTAAAAAGGGGTTCTAACCCCTATAAAAATAGATAAGAAATAAAAATCTTTGAGCAGTTGTTTATCGCCTTGCAAAGGCCTGGTAGGTTCCTAGGGATGAGACAAGACCCAGGGCCGATGCCTTGTCTTCCTGGGGGTGGCAACTAGCTGAAAAGCAAAGTAAATACAAGAAGGTTGGAGCGAAAATAAAAGTGAGTACTAGAAAAGGATTAAGTGTCGCCTTGCATGGGTTTGGTAGGTTCTTGGGTATCGAGACATGACCTGAGGCCGATGCTTTGTTCTCCTTAGGTCACTATGCTTAGCCCCCTCCTTTTTACAAGCTCGAGTATGGAAAATCAAAAGCTCAAAGGAAAATGTGCTAAAAGACACAATTTATTGATCAGGCTATAGGAGTCCTCACCTAGTCGGCACTCCTCGTTGAGTTGACCTTAGTTAGGTAGGTAGTTCAGACCACCACTTCGGATAGGTAGTTCAGACCACCACTTCGGATTACCTCTTTGATAGTTCTTTTTAGCTTGGCTATGTTGGAGCAGTGGGTTAGTGACTAGCTTTAGACTTTGATCTGTCAGATTATGCTAGGCCTACTCCTCATGGATTTCATGCCTTGGTTTTGTTAGGGGGTAGGGTGAAAGTTGTGATGTGTTTTGTTGCCTATGTTTTGTATCAGCTTGATGCTCTTTGTGGTTGTGTTTATGTGTAGATGTGTTCGTGGGATTCGACGGGCTGAGTCGCCCTATCCTGTGGTTGCCAATGACAGATAATTTTTGACACCGAGAAGTGCTTAAAAATAGCCAAAAAATCTAAATTTCAGGGAAAAAATAGACTTCGTCGAAGGCGGTAGCTGCAATCAATACGATTTTAAGCGGCAAGCCCCAAAAGTATTTTAAAGACCCACTGAGCAGTGGTTGGGAAATTTTCATAATTTATTCAACTATCATATGAGACTCTGAGAGATGCCCGAAAGTGGGGGACTTCGAGATGGACGCGTAGGATTTTTCAGACCTCGAATTGGACGTTGAACGCGGGAGGAGTGCCAAATATTGGCCAACCACTTGAGAATTAAAAGGGTGTGACCCTTGGGGACTCCCTTTGGGGGGGGGCCTTAATTTTTTGACTTCTTGGGGGAGGGGGGGGGGTCTGTTTTTTTGCCCGAAAAAAATGGGTGGAGGCACCATCTTCACAGGGCGATGATTTTGGGAGATGGAGGATATGGGGGCTGCAAGCAACCCCCTCAATTGATTACATGCATGGCCTTGTGTATTTCTTCGCTTCCTATTTCCAGACTTCACGCGTCAAATGGTTGCCTAGATGGCCTGATCAAAAACAATTTTTTCTCTCTCCTCCCTCTCTCTCCCCTTAAGGGGCAGTTCATGCACCCGAGCCCACAAGTCCAGGTTTTCCTCCTATTTTTGATTTCACATAGAAGTTTTGCAATTATGCATGGTTATTTCATGGACTAGGATGCACTTATGCTTGTCAAATCCACCTAGCTAAATGCGACTGAAATAAATTGGCTATTTGAAATTTACTATAAGTAACTCACGATATGAAGTGGATCATTGGTATTTTCAATGGAATTAATGAAAAAAACATAAGGTGTCTATGTATTTTAGGACCTTGTTAGCAAGTTGCCATTTGTGCATTTCAGAGCGACGGTCTAGAAGACCTATTGCCTATCTTAGGTCGAAATTATTAACATGCACCACCGATGTGCTAACTGTAGACATGTGGACCGATCTAACTAGGCGGTCCATCATTAATGTCTGCATGTGTTGAGCTTGTCATCTCAATAGGAGTTGCGGGCTGCATGCACGGCCCACGTGGGGGAGGTCCCCTCTTCCCCCCTTGACCTATAAAAACCCCCCTTAGTGGAGGGGGGGTCAGGAGGAGGAAGGAGAGAGGCTGCGTGGAGGAAGAAAGAGAGGGACTAGAGGTCGCTGTGTTGAGGGATGGGCCATGCTGCATAGAGAGAGAGAGGGAAGTTGCATCGCTGCTGCCATTGTCAAGACGCCGCCAGCTCTCGGCCTGAGCTTGCTACCACCATCCCATCTGATGGTGGCTGTCGTTGCAGCGTGTTGATGTCTGTAATACACAGATGTACACTAGATAGACTTAATTATGCATTTGTAGTTGATATATGGTCCAACGTTTACCTTCCCTTCTCCTTAGAGGGAGATCCCATAACATGTAAGCATTGTGCCTTGCCACACAAACATCAGGCAACTCCACTCGGCTGATTGCCGCGGTTCCACTGCGACTCTTCTACACCTCGGGGATTGGCCCCAAGATGCTTTGCTCCAACATATAAGACATAACACACAAAATCCACTCTTTTCTTGGGTTTATTTTTAAATGGTCCAGGAATATATAAATCCTCACCAATCAATCCCAAGGAAAGCATACAACTGACCTACAGCAAAGGCTCCTTTCCACTCAGCGTGTAAGTCATGTCCTAGGAAGACAATTGCTATGCAATCCAGGAGTGATACCATGTCATGCATCATGCATAGTGCATATGATCCTAGTGCACAAACAATATTCATCAAATCAACATTTTGTGATGTGGAAAAAACAGCCCTTTCATGATTTTCACTAAACATATGCTTGGACGTATGGAGACTAGCACCGATTTCTCGTGCTACTAGCCCCTTAAACTGAATTATCGCAATTCTAAATGAAATGCACAATCAAATGTTTGAAAAATTCAATCCCTCTCAACCCTCTTATTCTCTTAACCTCACCCTTTCCCTCTAACATTCAGGTTATGCTGCGTTTGCATAGGTGTAGGGTATTATTTTGTTTGTATTTTTTGCATAAAACAAAAAAAACATGAACTATAACACATAAACAAAGCCAAACTAAAACTAAAGTCAAACTTCATGCCTCGGCTTTGTTTTATAGCCACAACCACAAATTTGTACATAAAAATAGATTTTTTTAATGATTAGTGACTGGTTATGGTAGCTAAAAGATGTTTTGTCTCAAAATTTTATCCCATACGCATCTCTTTTTCCCACCCAAAACCAATAAAACCTTTATTTTTACACTAAAAATGTGCTTTTCAGGCCATAATTTAATTATTGCGACTATTTATCATTATAGGTCTGCAAATTTTTTAGGCATAGCCCTCAATCATAATGCAACAAGATCCAAACAAATTTTTGTTCCATATGAATTTCATTTCAAGCATCAAACATCAACAAGAACAAATTTCCTTTGTAAAAATGAGGCCTACCGCTTATTTGCATGTTGCGAGTTTTTTAAATAATTCTTTCGGGTTGCCAATGGACCAATCAACAACAAAACTTCAATGTTGAACATCTCCCCTCAGCCTCCTCTTGATCTTGGAGCAATTCGGGGCAAGCATCCTTCAACTGGTCTTCATTCTTCTTCATGTGCATGAACTGCCCCTCCTCACATGGGTAACGTAGTCTCTTATGTCCTACTTGTCCTTCTAGCTGACATTCATTAGCTTAACAATCAGGTTATTGGAGTATCCTACCTCCGATAATCTCTTGATGAAGAGGTCCTTCAACTAGGTGAAGTCACTATGCTCGGGGTTGTCCAAGCTGGTGAGCCAAGTCCGTCCCTTGTCTTTTAGGGGGCAGAACAAATGCTTGGGCTATCTGAGCAGGGTCCATGAGACTATTTGCCTCACACACTTTCTTGAGCTTCTCAACAAAGCTATAGGGTCATTCCTGGCTTGGTATTTATCAAGTTGCTTTGCAACTATGGGTATTTTTGTCTAGCTTCTAGCATTTGGGGTAAACCCCAACCTAGCTAGCAATGATGCCATCAAGGTTGCCCCACTCTACTCAACCCTAGTAGTGTCGAGCAACCTCTTGGTGAGTGGCTCACTCAATGTAAGATCATCTTCTAGAACTCTCTCCCTATCAGCATTACCTCCCATTCTATTCCTATTACCTCCCATTCTATTCCTACCCGATATGGCTAGGATCCTATGAACCTCATTGAGCTCCCTCTCATGATGCAACCTCTGAGACCTTTACTCCTGACTATAATTTTCCATGTGTTGCAATGCTATTCTTGCCAGTCTCCTCACTTCCTTGAGGTCAACTACAACATCTACCATTGATCTTCCATTGTGCATTATCTTCATTTGCTGGTCATATTGGGTGACAAGTCATTGGATGTCGTCAGGATGCTCAGTCGTACTGAGGTCAAGGTTCAGGTCTAGAATGTTCTCATTTGAGCTGGCACCTACCATAGTGGTTGCTTCTTGATCCACTAAAGCATCTATGAGGTCAACTAAGTCGACTAAGGATGTATTCCTAATCTTGCCAAGCCTTCCCTGAATTTGCCAATTCCAATTTTTTGAATACTAAAAAGATGGCACCCAGATAGCATGCCCATAAGTTTCTCAAAACCATATGATGTGACCTATCATTGGAAAGTGCTTGAAAAATTGAATCTATTGAGCTATAGAGCGCTCGATTTGGAGTTATAATGTTCAAGTTATGACAAATCCAAAGATTTTACCACGTGTCCCAAACTTATGGGAAATTCCCATATTCCCCAATGTGGTGTTCCCTTCACTTGGCGATGTGATAGCTCAGTCCTCCTCTCTGTGTCTTTGTCCTTGGTTTTCTAGTTTTCTTCTAATTCTTGGTTTATACTCCTATTGGTGGGTTCATTTTTAGGTTGGTTTCCCTTAGTGGGCTCCTTATTCATCCATTTGTTCATAATTATGCAACACTTATGCTCTATCAATGCATCGTGATGTGCATTCTGCAAAATCAAGCTTTCCATTTTCCATATATGCTTATGTGCTTGCTCTATCAAGTGTGACTTTTAATGGAGTTAACTAACATGCATTTCTTGATAGATTTAAAGAGGCCAAGACTTCACAAGGTCTTTGGCAAAAGATAGAACTTTGCTAGAAAAAAGTAAACCGAACCATAGAATTTTTCACCCTAGAATTCACCCAACTTTAGAATTGTTGGAACACATCTTTAGGTACAAGTGAGAACTCAATTAAAAATAAAGGAATTGAGAACCTTTGAGGAAGCAGTGATGATTGCAATTGATTTTTTTTTAAAAATTGAACAAATAAAAAAGAAAGAACCATTTAGAACACCAAACATCAAGAGTAGAGATGAAAGCTAGCAAGGGGATGGGCAAAATTATTAGATATTAGAGAGATAAAATGCTTAATTAGCTTCAGAGGTTGAGGATAAATTGTCTGAGCAAATGCAAAATATAAGGTTTGGAGCATAGAGAGGAAGGCCTTTAGGAAGAGGTAATGGGGGATCAATAGGATAGACCAATCAAAGAAAATATAGGAGGAAGAGGAAGGCCTTTAGGAAGAGGTAATGGGGGATCAATAGGATAGACCAATCAAAGAAAATATAGGAGGAAGAGGAGGAAATGGAAGAGGATATTTTGGAAGACCACTAGTTTGTTATTCTTGTAGAGAGATATGACATATAAGCACAAATTGTCCTTATGCACCTAGTACAAGAGGATGTAGAGGTGATCAACCACCGAGACCCATGGAGCGCTTATTGTTCAAGTATTCCAAGCCGAGCACTAATGGCTACCTCTCACATAGTCAGCGCACTATCCTTCTCTACGGGTGTAGTGATCTCACCTCCATGCTTGATCAAGTTGCCTCCTCTCTCAAAGCACTCTAGTAGCTCCACAATCCAAGTGCAAGCTTCAAGCAAGCCCCATCCTCAAGATCCACACTCCAAGCTCCATTGCCGCAAGCAAGAGAAGAGAAGAGAAGAGAAGAGAAGAAGATGGAGAGCTTCTCCACCACAGTCCCTCACCCTCACACACTCACTCCCTCACACTCTCACACTCCCTCTCTCAAGCACAAGCTCAAGCAAGCAAAAATAAGAAGAAGGAGAAGAAGAAAGCTACTTTTGGCCACACAGAAGAATGAGTTTCTCATTCACTTTTCAACTTTATATACAAAGCCCTAAATCCCTTAAATTGGGCGGTCATCCCCTTATCCCCTTTTTTACATGGCCGGCTGTTAGGCCTTTTTTTCCATTGTCCTCCTATCCTCCTATCTTTCTAGCTTCCTACCTATCAACCATCTACTTTAACAATTTGCATGGGTGAGAGCCGGGTGCTCTTAAAATAAATCATGGTGCGCCTTGCGCTCTTTTACAAAAGTATTGACTTGTCCTTTTTCTTGTGCACCTTTCTACTTGATTTAGGACTTTCTAGCACTTCTTATGTTTCCATGTTTTTCTTGGCGTGCCTTCGTCTTCATTTTAACTTTTTCCTTGGCCTTGCCTTCTGCTTTAGATTTTTTGGATTTTCCACCTTGTTTGTTTGAGGGTTAACATTACCCCCCTCCTAGACAAGTGCCAATCCCATGGCACTCTTCGCCGTAGCAAGCAAGCTTTGGCATGCACCAAAGACATGGTTGAAAGGGACATCTATGGTTTGTCAAGGAGTATTTTTTGTGATAATGTAGACGAAGGTCATTGGGGGCATGTTGTTGGCCTGATTGGTTGGTGATAGGGTTGTTGAAGTCAATGATAGGGCTGGTTTTGGTTGGGAGGTGCACTCATGGGTTGGCACAGGTGTTGATGTTTTGGGGATTCTGTAGGCGACGCGATTCTTTGGTGAGCTTGTAGAATGATAAAGGATAAGAATTCAGAGTTGAGTGTTAATGAAGAGTGGACAGTACTGTCGTTGGAGTCTTCAATACCTACAGTTGAAAAACCTCTCATATGTTGTCTCTCCCTGGGGGTAGTGCTAGTCTTCTTATCATGCACAAGATGTAGTTTGATTAGTTTGGGAGACATGTCGAAATTGTGAGTAAGCTGAGAGTGTTGTCTTGCACTTGAGGACCCAAACTGTGTATAGAATGTGGTGTAGATATTATGTGAGTGCACATGTATATTTAGATATTACATAGTTAGAAGATTGTTGCTCTGGTTCCTCTTAGCAATGTGTGGATGAAGCAAGGGTTCAATGGGGTGGAAAAATTTGTCGATGTTGAGGAGAATTACACCTAAAGGCTTCTTGAGACATCATTTGTAATTTTGACAACACGATGTAGCATAATTGAGTTCATTGAGGCCTTAGATTTGGTAGTTGATGGCTACGTGTAGTGGTTGAAGAGTACAATGTACTTTCCATGGTCTTCTATGCCTTGCTTACCCCTGTTGATTTTAATGGCACTGAGATGGGGTGAGAAAAAGAATTGTTCAAATGGTTCAGGGTGACAGGTCGACCCTCAGGCGAAGAAGAGCTCCCTAGGTATGTCCTGCCCTTGATGTGCCCTGAACAATTGTGGGGGATGTGTAAGACGGCTAGGGGATTAGGGATGAAGCCAGCAAACCAAGATCACTAGACGTACCTAATTTGAGGTCCCCTAGGTGATGTGTTGTGATCATGGGTGCTTTTTTATTTTATTTTCTTTTTGTTTTCTCTTCTTCTTCTTCTTCTTTTCTTTTATTTTGGATAAAATGAATACAACCAATGCAATGCATTGAGGCTATCGGCCTTTCATTTGGACTAAGAAATGTCAAGATCTAAAGGCTATGAAAGATGGATATTACAAGGATGATTGTGTTACTAGCCTCGATGCTTAAGGAACAGTTGTTGAGATGGATAGATACACTTGAGTTTTTGCAAACCTGTTTGTAACATGTGAGTTATCGGTACAATTGAGATAGCAACTATAGTGAGCCAAATGTAGAGTTTGGCCAAGAAAGAGAGAATAGCCACCAATGACTATGCTTTGGGCCATGCTCAAATGCAATGTGGACTTTTTGCAAGGGTGATTTTCTATTCTAGTAGTGGGGCTTTTTTCATGGCTCTTTTTTCTTGGTATTTCTGTTGCTTTTTCTATAATGGCTCTTTGTGGGGTTGATGGTCTTATGGTAACTTGGACATTGAACGCTTCTATGCTGAGACCTGTGTTGTCCTGCATTCACTTGGCAACTCATGAGAATACATGAAATTCATATGCTTCAACTGTGATGAACGGGTGTAGCTTAAAGAGACATCACTTATCTGAATCCCATGGTGTTGACTTTGATGCATATCACATGTGCTTGATTATCATTGCTTGTATGTGTGTTGGCTTTGTTTTTCATGTGTTATCTATACATAGTCACAAAACACATTGTTTATTTATATAAATGTTTATAAATCCATGCCACTTTGTGAGGATAAAAACCAATTTTAGAACTCAAGATTGTACTGGAGTGTGGCACACGCATCCAGTACCCATGGCAGCCTACTCAATAACAACAGATATTTTTCAACATCGAGTAGCATGGTACCTTGTCTAAGTCTACTCGCAATATGTAGCTCCTCCTCAGTGAGAATTTTATCAATATAGAGAGTTCTCTTGGCTAGCTCCTCGGCTAAGTCCATACCCAAAAAGGTAGTTAGTACTCGAAAGGAAGTTGGCACCACATAGGTTGGGTCTCTTTGAGACCGCCATTTGGCCAATCGCTCCTTTGAGACTATCATAATCTGGGCTCCAAGTTTGGCCATTGTAGCACAATTTTCAAACCAACGTTTTTCAAATTGATTTTTCTCGATTTAGTTGCTCTATCTCTAAGAGATTTGGTTGGCAAAGCGCTTCATTGAATGTCTCAATTAAGCATAGTTTGTCGGCCTCCTCGTCAGAGATGAGCTACATGCATTCATGTAGGAGCTTGTCATAGTGCTCGTTAAGATACTCTTGCTCTTCCCCAGGATAGTGGATATGGCAAGTATTCCTCAAGATGCTCCCTAGGGAGTGTGCCCATGTTTGCAAGGATATAGACATGTGCAAATAATTTGAGTTTAGCATCCAACTCAATCAAGCACTCTGTGACACTTCTATGTTCAATGAGGGCTTGCTTGGTTGCTATCTCATGCAAGGTTCTGGGAGTTTCCCTAGGCTTTAGCATAGCTGGGGGTTCATGCCTAGATGAGCAAGATTGGTCAATGCTAGGATTGCTTATGTCCTCAGGGTTTTCATGTTTTTCCTCATGAGGCTTTGCTGCTATTGTGTCATGGTTTCCCTCAGATTTGACTGGTATAGTTTCATCAACTTGTTGTGACAGTGTTGTATCCACTCTTGATTGGTCAATGTAAGTTTTGATGTCAGTGGATTGAGTGTTGCAAGCAACCGTTGATGGTAATGGTTGCTTTGATTTATTAGAACACATAGATGTGTTTGAGTTTTCACCGTTGTTGGGAGAGATGGCAATGGGTTCCTTGGTGGGTGGACTAAATGCTTTATTCCTCAACTCTTTAGCACCCTTGGTCTCAATCTTCTTGGCGTCTACAACTACTTGCAACTACCATTGTTGTTTTTGTTCTTTTATCCTCTTTTTCTTAGGCAATCAAGGTGTATCCCTTGAAGAATCGATGAACTAGGTCAACCACCGTTGATGTTCTTGGTTGGGCCTCGTCATTCTCTTTCTCTAGTGTGTCCTCATGGGACATAGCTCTGGCCTGCTGAACAGCCTCGCTAGGTTGTGAGGGTACAACTACCTCTCTTTTTGGAGAGCAGCTAATTCCCCTCCATTTAGCTCCTCATCTAATTGCATTGGCAGTTACTCTTGGTTGGGGGGCATTTGCTCTAGGCTCTTGCCCTTACCCATTGGAATATGCCTCCATTGCTTCTTATCAGAGCAGGTGTTGTGATTAGAGTTGTTTTTCTCTTGCTCTAGGGGTTCAGGTGACTCTAGTATAGAGCCAGGAGATGGTCTAGGGTTCCTACCATATAGGCTTGGATGAAACTAGCTGAAGAAGTCATTTATTGATGGGAAGCATAGAGACCTGGGATTGTAAGGTCTTGATTGAGGCAAAAGACATATGCACTAACATCAAGAACCATGCTCCCTACTCCTAGCCTACTAGTCATGTGTAGATCTTCTTCTAGAAGCAATTTATCATACAAGGGATTTTTTGGACAGTGGTAGAAAGCTAGACCTCATGGATTACTGCTAACACTCGTAATGAGGTTGGGGCAACATATGTGGGATCATATATTAATATCCAAAGGGCTTTCCTTTGCTCAGTGGAGTGCCATTAGTTGGTGACCAATTTCAGATGCCAAACTTTGGTTGGAATGCAATTTTTGTGCAAAGTTATCTTGTCCTTTTCCTTTTTGTTTGATTTCTTCAAGCCTTTCCTTGTTTGTCTCACATTGAGTAGTATAGAGTGAGGGCATCAAGTGCAATGCTCTAGCTATGGCCTTTGGGATGTCCTTCATGACTTCTTCAGCAATAGCTACAAAGTGGGAGCAAACATGTTGTTGCTCATTCCATGTTAGGGGTTTAGCTATGAGCTTTGCACGCTCTAGTGTTGGCCTTCCAATGTACATATGCATGTACGCATGTGTGATGGCTGTCAGCTTGTGATCAAGCTTCATCAGGAACTTCATCTCTGGTTCATTGGTCAAATGCGCCATCTCCTTGGCCAAATCTTTGAGAGATTTATCCTCAAGCCTAGGCTTTAGGTGCTTCAAAAGTGCTAGAGGTGTCAAGGATGTTGGTTGCAACATCTTTTCTACATGTGAATTGCTAAGGACGTGTTCTACAAGGGGCAGCGTCATGGCCAAATGCTGTGATTGTTGTGATTCCTGATTGGTAGTACCAACTAGTTCAGTGGAATGGCCACTATTGGAAGACTCCGGTGTCAGGTCCTTATGCAGATTGGAAGTGGTTGTAACTCTTGTTGCCCTTTGCGCATTCACTTGTGCAAATCGAGCATCAATTGAGTTAGTCACGATGGATTGCACAGGCATATCCTTAGGCTGAGAGCTAAGGGTGGTGTCATGTCCCACCTCTTAGACATTTGGAACTTTAGATGGAGATAGAGATCGCAATTGAGTAGCTACACTTGAAGACTATTGTTGGGCTTCCTGTATCCATTTAGGGAAAGAGGGTGTAGGAGATTTGGGACTCCTAGGTGGACTTGTGGAATATTTGCTCATGGCTGTTAGATGATTCTGCCATTTGCTTTGTTGAGCCATCAACCTTACCATGAGTAATGTTGCACCTATGATGCTCATTATCCTCTTGTAAAATCAAAGGCTCCTTGGGCACTAGTGGCTTTTGTGCACACTCGACGATTACATAAATTTGCTTGTTAAGGACGCTAGGCTGAGGATCTATCCTTCGAATAGTCCCGTTTGGTGTCTTAATTTCAATCGTGAGGAGCCCGATTACTCCAATGTTTTTGACTCGAGACTTGTTCTTTCATTTAGACTTCCTCCTATGCTTCTTTGTTCTTGATATGTCTTGGTCTCCAGCTGACAGAGGTGGTTTAGCAAGGGATTTTGGTACCCAAATCCATCGGTTACCTGTGTAATACCCTTGAGCACGTAACAATGCTTTGGATATCCATCCCGGCATTTTGTTGGCTCTCCATTGATACCTTCATCTATAAGGTTTGGGCTTCTTTTGTGGTCTTGTATGATATTTGTAAGTCCAAAGCTTGTCCTTGTGGCATTGTCTCCTGACCTTCTTGCTTCAAGCATAGCCTCACTCACTGGTTCTCTTTGTTCAACATGCGCTTGTATCAACTCTTTCAATAGATCCTTGCTCTCTCATTACTAGGCTTTCCTTGTATGTCAAAATGTGCCTTATCTTTCCCTCAAGGTTTGATGAGGTCACCCTTGCTAAAGGTTGTGATTATCCTCACACCTAGTAGTGTCAAGTGTATCCTCTGTGCTACATAACCAGCCTGACACTTCATCACCCTTTTGAAGGGTCTTCCTAGGAGGGTGTCCTTCCCACAAGTAGCACTATTTGGAGGAACATGGAATAGGATAGCCAAGCTTTCAGTTTCAATAGTTACAAGGATTTTGCTCTTCCCTATAAGTGCTTATGAGTGTCCCCCATAAGGATTAATAGTTGCATTAGTTGGTGTGAACTCTGGTTGGCCTAGTAGGGTCCATGCCTCAAGTTCAAGATATTAAAATTAGCTCCTTCATCGATGAGAGCATCGATACTATGCTCTCTTTTTGCGGTGAGTTTGACCTTAAGATAAGCAAGCAGTACTATGTCTTCATCTTTCGAGTCTTGGGTTGTAAATTCAAGCCTTTTGATGCATGCATTTGAGTCCTCAACTTCACAGCTAGATTTGGATTCTCTATTAATATCTTGGGTCATTTATGTAGTGTCGTTCAAGGTACATCTTGTAAAATATTACATGGCGCAGCGAACAGAATCTGAGAAAGAGATAGAGAGTACACAACAGATAAGAGGAGAATCAGTAAAATTCTTTAACTCCAAACAACTGATACAAAGATGGCTCTGTCCACCCGTGCGCTTCCACTGAGTGAAGCTTAGATGGCGATCTAGACAGAAGATAGGCGAAGAGCTTAAGGCTAGCTGGAACAACAACTCTGACTGGGTGAAAGATGAGTGAATGATGGCCGCGAAGGGGTTTAGCTTTTATAGCCCGCGAAGGTCGTTAGGTCGGCCTGCTGACCGACCTACCATATGAGCCTCCACTAGTCGGCCAGGGAATATTCCAGGGAATATTCCCTTTACCATCGGGCCGGGGGCGCTGCCCCCGGACCCCCGCCAGGGGGGCCGCTGGCCCCCCTGGGACCCCCCCAGCCAGGGGCCGCTTCCGCGGCCCCCGGACCCCACAATAGGGGCCCCTTTTAACTCCCTTACCACGCAACTCAATGCAATGTGCCTCGAGTTGCTACCAGCTTAACCACTCCGTCTAACCCAAAGATTAGACCCACAACAGTCACCTTTTTGCCATCCGGTCACATAGACCTCATCTGATATACAAGTCAGGACTCAACCAATGTCCGGGCTCACATTTGGCTTCTCCTCATAATGGGGGCCTTACAACTTTGAGCACCATGGATCATTGGTAGCACCTAATGAGGGTGGGGGCATTGATCATATCTAACACCCCCCCTCAATGTCCACCCATAGGTGAACTATCTCCTCGGCCCAATGCCGAGTCTCTGAAGATGAACTTGAAGCAGATCCTTCGTAAGTGCTTTGGTGAAGATATCTGCTCCATTCTCCTCTGTTGGACAGTAGACCAGTTCCACTATCCCATCCTCCATCAAATCACGCACATAGTGATACTGGATCTCTATATGTTTGGTGCGTGCATGAAACACTGGATTTTTGGCAATGGCGATGCAACTCTGATTGTCACATCTCAGCACAGTTGGTTCTTCATCCTGCACTCCCATATGCCATAGAATCCTTCTCAACCATACGGCCTCACATGCAGCAAAACAAGCTGCCTTGTACTCTGCTTCGGTAGAAGACAATGCCACTGTTGGTTGCTTCTTACTAATCCAAGAGAAAATTCCTGAACCCAAAGAGAAACAATAACCAGAAACTGACTTCCTGGAATCAATGTCTCCTGCCCAATCTGAGTCACAGTTCCCCACAAGAGAAGTTCCGAAACTGTATGTGATACCATAGTCAAGAGTTTTCTTCAAGTATCTGAGCACCCGCATCCCAGCCTTCCAATGACTCTCATGAGGTTTGTTTGAGAACCTGCTCAAAACACCAATAGCAAAACTGATATCTGGTCTGGTGTTACACAAGTAGATCAGACTGCCGACCAACCCCCTATACCTCCCAATGTCTGCTAATGCTGACGTATCCTCGACGGATAACTTTGCATTCACCTCCATAGGTGTAGCTATCTCCTTGCACTCGGTCATGGCAAATGCCTTCAAGATCTCCCATGCATACTTCTTCTGAGAGATGAAGATCTTTCCTGGCTCTTGCCAGACTTCAATCCCCAAACAATAGTGCAGCAAGCCCAAGTCTGTCATTTCAAACTCAGAACTCAAAGCCTTTCGAGTTTGGTTGATCATATCTTCATAGTCACCTGTAATAAGAAGGTCGTCCACATATAGGACAATCACTACAGACTTTTTACCATCCCTGTAAACATACAAGTTAGCATCTGAGGCACATCTGTTGAAGTTTAGGTTTAAAAAGAACCTATCTATCCGCTGGTACCATGCTCTGGGGGCTTGTTTCAGCCCATACAATGCCTTCTTCAGTTTACACACTTTGTTCTCAGAATGGGGGGCCTCAAACCCTGGTGGCTGAGCCACGTACACCTCCTCCTTGAGGTCACCATTTAAGAACGCTGACTTAACATCCATTTGGTACACTGGCCACTTCTTGTGGGCAGCCACTGCAAGTACCGTGCGAATAGTGGTCATTCTGGCAGTTGGGGCAAATGACTCTTGAAAATCAAACCCTTCAACTTGTGAAAATCCTTGGGCAACCAGTCTAGCTTTGTACTTTTCTAAGGTACCATCAGCCTTGTACTTTACCTTCCAGATCCACTTGGTGCCAATAACCTTCCGCTTTGCTGGTCGATCCACTAGCACCCAAGTGTCATTCTTCATTATGCTGTCATACTCCGCGTGCATAGCATCCTTCCATGATGGATCTGCAAGTGCTTCTTCTAGGTCAGTTGGCTCCTTTACTTCTCTCATAATCTCAACCATAAAGGCCATGTTGACTATGTGAGCAGAAGCCCTCCTTTGCTCCTCTATTCTCTGAGACCTCCTTGGTCCGTCTGCCTTCTCCTCAACAGATGCAGGCATAGGATTATTGTGGTCATAGAGCTGCTTCACCCAGCGCGGCAATGGCTTTTCCGGTGGGGTGATGTCAGGTTGGTGAACTTTTTCCTCATCATCTGAAGATGATGCTTCCTCCTCCTTAAGGATAGGGATAGCTCTCGGGACAGGTTCATAGTGGACTACTTCTTCGCTTGATGATAAAGTGGAAGACCTTGCCTTCTCCTCTTCCACTGTATGCGGCTCCTCCTTGAACACCACATCACGGCTCGCAATGATCTTCTTTGCCTCTTGGTCATATAACTTGTAAGCCTTCTGCTCATCACTATAACCCAAGAAGATACATTTTCTGCTTTTTGGTTGTAACTTGTTTCTCTTCTCATCTGGAACATGTGCATAACATTCACATCCAAAAATTCTGAAATGTGAAACAGATGGTTTCTTACCAGTGTAAGCCTCATGAGGTGTTTTTCCCTTGAGAGCCTTTGTGTAGCTCCGATTTAGAATGTAGACTGCAGTATTAACAGCTTCAGCCCAAAAATGGTTAGGCAATCCCTTGCCCTTTAGCATGCATCTTGCCATCTCCACAATGGTACGATTCCTGCGTTCCACAACACCATTCTGCTGAGGTGTGTGAGGCGTCGTCAATTGACGCTTGATCCCTTTGCTCTTGCAAAAGCCTTCAAACTCCTTTGAGTTGAACTCACCACCACCATCTGTTCTAAATTTCTTCACACTTTTCCCTGTTTCATTCTCAACAAGTATTAGCCATTCTTTAAACTTACCAAAAGCTTGAGCCTTATCACGAAGGAAGTACACCCACATCTTCCTACTGTAGTCGTCGACAATCAACATAAAATAAGAAGATCCCCCCAAGGCCTGTGTAGGCATCTTACCACACAAGTCAGCATGCACCAACTCTAGAGGAGCATGTGCTCTATTCTTACTTTCTTGTGGAAATGCCTTTCTCTGTTGCTTGCCCATCATACAAGCTTCACATGGTTCCTTCAATTCAGTTATTGTAGGTAGGTGAGCAACCATACCTTGCTTTTGCATCTCCTTCAATACTGCAAATCCGATGTGTCCAAACCTTTCATGCCAAAGCTTACTTGTGCCCACTCCAGCGGTGGCTGTAAGAGCACTTAGCTCATACAGGTTGTTCCTTCTTTCTCCTTTGCCAACAATTGTGCCAGCACTATCAATAATTTCTGCACCTGTCTTCTTGAACCTCACTTCATGACCAAGATCAGTTATGGCAGCAACTGATAAGAGATTTCTCCTGATTTCGGGAACATACAACACATTTGAAAGCTTTTTGACTTCACCATTTGCAGCAACAAAAGAAATAGTACCTGTGCCCGCAGCAGGGCATTTAGCATCATTTCCAACCGTCACAGTGATGGATTCTTGTAGAGGCTGCATAGAACTGTATAGACCTTTCTTGTTGGTCATGTGACGGGAGGCCCCACTATCCAACACCCAAGAGTCAGTGGTAGATTCTTCTTGCGCCGAGGAGCACACTTCCTCAATGGTCGCCATGAATAATTCCAACTCTGCTTCAGCCGTATTGGCTGTCTCTTTCCCTTTAGTTTTAAGGGTACCATTCTTTTCATCTGCCTTCTTGACACGACAATCTGCAATTGCATGTCCTTTCTTCTTACAGTAGAAGCACTCTCCTTGAAACCTCTTCTTGCCGCCCTTTTTCTTTTTGTCACCATCATTTTTGGTGGAGGAAACACCTTTGCCTTTTGCATTGGCAGAGAATGCAGCATCTCCATTGTTGCTTCCTTCTCGGGCTTTCAGCCTCAACTCCTCCTCCATTAATAATGCACAAAACTCCTCAAAAGTCAAAGCTTGAGGTCTCACCTGAGTATTAAGGGCAGTTACTAGTCCATCAAACTTTTGTGGACAAATCCGAAGACACCTCCGAGCTAGCTCTTCGCTAGTCTTTTGTATCCCAGCGCCAGCCATCTGGTCGCGCAGATTCTTAATCCGAGTGATGAATGCTTCAACCGTCTCTCCTTCAGCAAACTTCTCCGCTGCTAGTTGATTCTCCAAGTTTTGAATCCTTGTTTGGTTTCGTGTTTCATACTGACTCCTTAGTACATTCCAAGCCTCTGACGCTTTGGTTGTATGCTGAATCAGAGTCAAAACACTGTCAGAACAGCTTGTAACTAAGGCACACAATGCATCTGCATTCCTTCGTTTCCAAGCTCGTAGAAGATCTGCATTCGGAGGAATCATCACACTAGGATTTGATGGGTCGGGGATAGGCTGTGGTTCTGCGTCAGTCCCCAGCACAGTCTCCAGAAGCTCATAAGAATCAAGGATAGTTGTAATTTTGAACTTCCACAAGGTGTAGTTTGTACCATCTAACTTGCCTTCGCTGAAGGTTGGTGGACGAATCCTCAGTGTTTGAATAGCCGGTACAGCAGCACCACCTCCTGCACCGCTTCCTGATGCGCCAGAACTGCTTCCCGGAGTCGACATCGTTTCTCTTTGCTGTTGAAGCCTTTGCCTCTTGCACGCTCTCCGATCTCTAGAGCCCCCTGGGCTCTGATACCATGTAAAATATTACATGGCGCAGCGAACAGAATCTGAGAAAGAGATAGAGAGTACACAACAGATAAGAGGAGAATCAGTAAAATTCTTTAACTCCAAACAACTGATACAAAGATGGCTCTGTCCACCCGTGCGCTTCCACTGAGTGAAGCTTAGATGGCGATCTAGACAGAAGATAGGCGAAGAGCTTAAGGCTAGCTGGAACAACAACTCTGACTGGGTGAAAGATGAGTGAATGATGGCCGCGAAGGGGTTTAGCTTTTATAGCCCGCGAAGGTCGTTAGGTTGGCCTGCTGACCGACCTACCATATGAGCCTCCACTAGTCGGCCAGGGAATATTCCAGGGAATATTCCCTTTACCATCGGGCCGGGGGCGCTGCCCCCGGACCCCCGCCAGGGGGGCCGCTGGCCCCCCTGGGACCCCCCCAGCCAGGGGCCGCTTCCGCGGCCCCCGGACCCCACAATAGGGGCCCCTTTTAACTCCCTTACCACGCAACTCAATGCAATGTGCCTCGAGTTGCTACCAGCTTAACCACTCCGTCTAACCCAAAGATTAGACCCACAACAGTCACCTTTTTGCCATCCGGTCACATAGACCTCATCTGATATACAAGTCAGGACTCAACCAATGTCCGGGCTCACATTTGGCTTCTCCTCATAATGGGGGCCTTACAACTTTGAGCACCATGGATCATTGGTAGCACCTAATGAGGGTGGGGGCATTGATCATATCTAACACATCTATCATCAAGACTGTCATGTCTAGTCATCCTTGCAATTGGAGCTTGATGTTGTTCCATTCTGCTTTGAATAGATGCAATCCGAATGCAATATATACATGTTTTTATGGTGTGGCCTTTTTTCCCTTGTTGGCTAGATTGGCCCATTGAGGTTCTAGGGTCTCTATTTGTCTTTTTTTGGGTATGGGCTTTTGGTTGTTGTTTTGCACATGAGAATCTATGCTTCTGCAAAGCCATTACCACTAGGATCTAATTTGAAGAATATGTCACAGCGTGCATTTTCTCTCTAGCCTACTTCGGGGAGCTGCGGAGGGAGCCCCCTTTGTGAGGGTCCAAGGGAGCCGTCCCCCTTGGCCCGCAAGGCCGGTATGCTAAATACCATGTGCGATTGGAAGGACTATTCATAGCCACGTTTTGAACTACTTGCTCTAGATTTCATCCCAGTGATAAGTCTATGATGTGCTTCCTGTCTATATAGTCTTTGAATCAGTTTCAGGGGTTAGATGTGTCAAATTTGTATTTAGTTCACCTATCTGATTTTGACAATTTTTTGTCCAATTCTCACTAGTCCGATTCACAAGAGTCCAATTATCAGAATCAAACGTCTAATTTTGGGTTGGTCCGATAGGCCTATGGAACAACGAGTGATCCGATTCAGGTGGTTCGAGTATAGGTTGGCACGATTTTCATGCATTCAATTCTGGGAATCGGACATCCAATTATGGGGTGTCCGATTCTAGGTAGTCCAATTTTGAGCATCCAAGCATCGCGATTGGATGGGTCAAGCATCCGATCGAACAGGTTGTGTGTCCGATTATGGGTTGTTTGATTTTCAAAATCGGATAGGGTGTCAGATCAGACTAGATAGGTTTGTCCAAGTGGTTTGATTTTGGGAATCAGACAGGTCGCTCAGTCCCAGAATCAGACCACTTGGACTAGATAGGTTTGTCCAAGTGGTCTGATTCTGGGAATCAGATAGGTTTGTCCAAGTGGTCTGATTCTGGGAATTGGATAGGTCATTCGGTCTAACTTTGGGAACCAGACAAGTCTCTCGGTCTAACTTTGGGAATTGGACGTTGTGAGGGGCGTCCGATTCCGTCGATAGAAACGCGTGTCGATCACTTATTTTCCCAAAAATCTAAAGATAGATGATGGTTGGTAGTGTGGCCACCATAACTTCCAGGAATTAAGGGGGAATGTAGGCCAAGGGCATTCCATACATGAATCTCGCTAAAAGTCTCGATATGCTCCAATCAATCCGATGTAGGCCTAGACCTGCAAGATCTCTCTCTCTCTCTCTCTCTCTCTCTCTCTCAAGCTCTCCTTAACCTGTAATAGCTCGCAAATTGGAAGCCTCCATGGTGTTAACATGCACAACTTTGATAAGGCTAACACCACTAATAATGGGCAGCTCCTTTATAGTAGTTTTGCCTATTTGCAATATTTGTTTTGGTTCTTCACCTTGTTGAAGGGTGTTCCCTTGTACTCGATGATTTTTTAGACCTAGCTACTAACTCCCTCACTAAAGAGAGCTGATCTTACTCTAGCAAGTACTAGCTAAATGACTAGACTTTCCATATATGTCACATTTAACATTCAAGAAGTTTCTTAGAAAGTGTTGATTGCGCCACACCACCTACAACTCAATCTTGATGGACCACCCTCTTCAGGGCATCAAATTTCTATCAAGTTTTGATGTTTCTTTAGGAAGTTAACATCTATGAATATTTGTTTGTACTGTTCCATTATCATATTGGTATAATGCTTCATCATGTCCTTGACTTTGCCAAGGACATTTGATACACTAAACTCATAGCCGCGACCATCTACTTGACTTTTACTTAGTCTAACCAGCTGATTAGGGATCGAGTGCTATTGCTAAGTAATTGGAATGATATTAGGATTTTCCATTTGGCTTCCATTATTTAGTGGATCCATTTGGCTAGCTATCGGCATGGTCATATTAGAAGGATCTAACAACATGGGCATAATGTGCAGTATGCTTCTTCTCCCATTCAAATTGGTCATGGGTGTTCCTTGACTTCCACCAATCAATATCAAATTATTTCCAAGCCCTAGATTTGAATTCAAGTCTCCCTAGAGGCAAAGGCCACTTGCAATTGTGATTCTACCTCCTCTACTCGTGTAATCGCAGTATTAATGCTAGCAAGAGCAACACTACTCAACGGCATCTGGATATTAAAGTCTAGCCCATGTAAATAGTTCTACAATTGAGCAGCAACAAGGATGGGATATAGGTTTACAATTTGCAAAGCACTTCTTTTAGTTTCTTGGTATACACTCGAACATTCTCATGAGGTTCTTGACGTGTTACATTGAGAACACATAGCCAATACTGACCGCCTCTCTCAGGGGCAAACTCTCTTCGGAAGGCTACAAAAAATAGATCAATTGTAGTTATGGTTCTAGCTTCTAGGCTATGATACCATATTGTAGCTCTTCCTGTCATAGTCATATTAATAAAGAGCATCATCGGATGTCCCTCATCTTGGATTCGATAGTTGAACATTAGCCTTTGGAACTCACTAAGCTTTATATCTTCCTCTGCTAATCCATTAAAAATGGGTAAAGGAAATCCTAAGACTAGCAAATCTAGTGTCCTTGTAGGTATTGTAATAGGTTGCACAATGCCGACAACGAGATTTGCTAAGGTTCTCTAAGCTAGTGGAACTATTGCCCCACTCAAAGTGGGTTTACCTACTGGGAGAGGGGAAGTACTAGAGCTTCCTCCTCCTCCTAAATAACTACTCGTAGAACTAGGGTCACTAAGTCCCCTCCCTCATAGGAATATCGGGCTGATCCATTAAGGGGAATACCTCCTAATGATTTCAGCCCATCGTCTAGCCCTTTCAGCTCTTTCTTGCTTCTAGATCTCGACTTGACGGTCTTTGAGATCTATTTCACTATCTTTTGGCATATATTGAATAACTAGTCCCTATCAAGCAAGAGTTGGAAACCGCCACTTACTAGCAGCTCCCAACAAACGCACCACCTGTCGGGACCAAAACTGGGCCCAACACTAGCTTTAAGGTTGTAGTTGGGCCTCGATGCTCAACCAAAATACCCCACCACCTCACGGTGAGGAGAGTATGGAGGCTACACTCTCTAATCTAACCTAAGCATGCATTTGTACCATTTATAGTCCAAAAAGAATCCCTTCCTGACTTGAAATAGTTGCAGTTCCCAAACAGATTGATGTCTAGTACCTCATAGCACATACACAGGGAGCACCCCTTGACTGATTGTCATGGCCCCACTATGGCTTTATTACACCTCGGGGATTAGCCCCAAGATGTGCCGTTATTACATTCTCTCCCCCTTAGAGGAATCAAGATGTCCTCATCTTGAGAAGAACTGGGGATATTGTTGGTTGAGAGTACTTTCATCCTTCCAAGTGGCATCCTCTTCGGGATAATCTTTCCACTGGATGAGGTATTCTCTCAAGGTTCTGGATCTCAAATGCCTCTCGCTAACATCTAAGATCCTGTCAGGCCGTAGCTCAAGGACTCCTTGGCTAGGCATTACAACTTGTTGATCATCAAGCACGTGACTAGGTTTAGGCATATACTTTTTCAATAGGCTGATATGGAATACATTATGAAATTTTAGGCTCTCAGGGATTTGAAGTCTGTAAGCATTAGGCCCTAGGCACTTGAGGATCTTGCAGGGTCCACAATACCTTGGACTTAGCTTTTTGCATTCACCCAAGGATAGGGAAATCTTCTTTGGGCGTACGCGAATGAAGACCATGTCACCTTCAACGAAGGATTTGTCTTGACGTTTCAAGTCCGCATAAGCCTTTTGTCTATCCTTGGCGGCTTGGATGTCTTGTCTTATTGACTTGATTTGGTCATCCATGTCTTCGAGCATCTGTTTTGAGGCTTCAACCCTCAAGGTTGGATCCGAAAAGCTCAAAGGGCTACGACAATCATGCCCATACAATGCTTGAAAAGGGGTCATCTGTATGCTTTGTTGGTAAGAAGCATTGTAGGCAAACTCAACTAGTGGCAAATATTGAGTCCACTTTTTGGGTTCGCGATAGCAGTGTGCCCTTAGCATATCCTCAATGACTTGGTCGACTCGCTCCGTTTGACCATAAGTTCAGGGATAGTAAGCTATATTGAAACAGAGTTGAGTCCCAATGGCCTCGAAGATGGCCCTCCAGAAGTGTGATGTGAAGAGGGAGTCACGATCGCTAATGATTCTTCTGGGTAACCCATGCAGTTTGAATATCTCCTTGATGAATAACCTTGCGATGTCTGAGGCTTTATAGTTTGTCTTAACAGAGATAAGGTATGCAACCTTGGTGAGCATATCCACCACGACCATAATGGAGTTGTATCCTCCCTGAACTTGGGGCAGGCCAACAACAAAATCCATACTAATGATTCCCATTAAATTTGGGGAATGTCAAGTGGTTGCAATTTTCCTTTCCATCAACAGCCAAATCTCTAGCCACAAAGGTATTTTGAAATCAAATACCGATGCATCGGCAACTACATTCTCCTTTCCAAGACAGTATTTGATTTCAAAATCATATTCCTCTAGCACTTCAATCCATCGACATTGCCTCATATTGAGCTCATTTTGGGTAAAAATCCATTTAAGACTTTTATGATCCATCACTAGGGTAAACTTATTACCCAGCAAGTAGCGTCTCCAAAGCTTGAGAGCATGGATGATAGCCAACAACTCCATATCATCATGGGTAGCATAGTTCCTTTCATGGCTTTTCAGTTTCCTTGAAGAGTATGCTACAGGATGACCTTCTTGCATAAGCACACATCTTAAGGCAAGTGTGCTAGCATCAGTTATCACTTCAAACTCCTTACTGAGATCCGAAAGTTTCAGGATGGGTACTGATACCAAGCTTTGCTTTAGTTTGTCAAAGCTAGACTGTTTAGCAGGTGACCATACAATTGATGCTTGCTTCTTTAGTAGATTCGTTAGAGGTGCTGCAATCAAAGCATAGTTTTTGATAAAGACCATGTACCATCCAGTCAATCCAAGAAAACTACGTATTTCTTTGATAGTTGTTGGTGTTGGCCACTCCAGAACGTCTCTGTGACCTTGGTCGGATCTACTGAAATTCCTTCCACTGATACAATGAATTCCAGATATTCAATCTGTTGCTTGAAAAATGCATACTTATTCTTCTTGGCATAAAGATTGTGTGCCCTCATTGTTTCAAGGACAATGCAAAGCTGGGGTTCATGATCTTCTTCCTTTTTGGAGTAGACTAGGGTATTGCCAAAGAAGACGAGTGCGAAGTCATCAAGATAGGGCCTAAATATATCCTGAATTATCCTATTGAAGGTAGTAGGATCATTTGTCAGCCTGAATGATATGGCTAGGAATTCAAAGTGTCCATATCTTGTGCTGAATGCTGTCTTTGGAATATCCTCTTCCTTGATCCTTATCTCATAGTATCCAGACCTGAGATCAATCTTAGAGAAGATCTTTGCACCTTGGAGACGGTCAAGAAGTTCATCTATTCTTGGAATGGGATATTTGTTCTTAATGGCTGATTGATTCAACCCTCTATAGTCAATACATAGCCGAAGCGTTCCATCTTCCTTCTTCTGGAACAGCATTGGAGCTCCCCATGGGGAACTGCTAGGACGGATGTAGCCTTGGTCCAACTGTTGCTTGAGTTGCTCCTTTAGCTCAATCGCTTCCGGGATGGACATTATATATGGCCTCTTTGCAATTGGTGCAGCTCCTGGTGCTAGATTGATTTTGTGACTGACTTCCCTTTGAGGAGGAAGCTCTGTCAGCTCTTCAGGAAATACAACTCCGTACTCCTTTAGCCATGAAGGTTCTTCCCTGGACTCCTAATTCTGCTCTAGCTTATTTAAGAATGAGCTTCTCATTCACTTTTCAACTTTATATACAAAACTTTAAATCCCTTTTGGGTACAACATAAAGGAAAGTGGCTTACTAAGTCAAACAATGCATAACCGACTACACTAGTTGACTGGCGCCATAACTATGCCACCTGTAAATAGGTGTAACAACCTGAATATAATAAGTAATGAGTCAGTGGCCATGTGAGAGTCATAATGACCACCGATGTGCTAATTTTAGATATATGGACCTATCTAACTAGGTGGTCCATCATTAACACCTGCATGTGTTGAGCTTGTCATCTCAACACTCCCCCTCAAGCTCAACTGCATCTCTGCAACTCCAAGTAAGCTTCGAAACTTTTGAAGCTTCTCTGTACCCAATGCCTTCGTGAAGATGTCAGCTATCTGATCATGTGTGATGACATACACCAAGTCAATCTCACCTGCTAGCACCTTCTCTCTCACAAAGTGGTAGTGTACCTCAATATGTTTTGTTCTGGCATGGAACACAGGGTTCCTAGCCAACGGTATACAGCTCATGTTGTCACAATAAATGACAACTGGACCATCTCCCTACACATCCAAATCACCTAATAACTTTTGCAACCATACCACCTCACATGCTACCATAACAGGACCTCTGTACTCAGCCTCTGTACTTGATAAAGCAACTGTAGGTTGCTTTTTGTTGCTCCAAGTAACTACTGCACTACTAAGAGAGAACATGTATCAGCTGGTAGATCTTCTATCAAACATACTACCAGCCCAATCTGCATCTGTGTATCCAAACACCTGTACATTTGTACTTGCCTCATAGAAAAGTCAATAATATAATGTGGACTTCACATATCTCAATATGCGTCTGACTGCATCCAAATGTGGCTTTCTAGGTACTTACATAAACTGACTCACAAGACCAACAACGTATCTCAAGTCTGTCCTTGTAATGGTCATGTAGATCAAACTCCCCACTATCCTCTTGAACATAGTAGGGTCTTCTATCTCATCCCCAACATCAGCACTCAACTTTACATTCTGCTCCAACGGGACTGAAAGTGGTTTGCCTGCTATCATACCATACTTGGACAACATATCCAAGCCATACTGTCTTTGGGACAGCCATATACCATCATCACATCTTATCACCTCAATGCCAAGGAAGTACCTTAGCTCACCTAAATCCTTCATCTCAAACTTCTTCTTCAAAAAGTCATTGACTTCAGCAATCCCACTATCACTATCACCTATAATAATCAAGTCATCCACATAGATGACTATGATGACCAAACCTGCATCTCCCTTTCTCACATAAAGTGAGCGATCAGCATCAGAAACATAAAAGCCAATATTGACAAGATACTCTTTGATCTTGTCAGAACATGCTCTAGGTGCTTGCTTGAGCCCATAGAGCGCCTTCTTCAACCTGCACACATACGTGGGATGCTCTAAACCTTCATAACCTACTGGCTGATCCATATATACTTCTTCCTGCAAATCACCATGCAAGAAGGCATTCTTCACATCCATTTGCTGCAACCTCCAACCTTTGGCTACTGCCAAAGCAATCACACATCTGGCTTACAGTTTCCATCATAGCAACTGGACTGAAGGTTTCTTCATAATCTATGCCATATGTCTGGGCATAGCCTTTTGCAACCAACGTAGCTTTGTACCTACTAATAGAACCATCTGCATTGTGCATAATCTTATAAACCTACTTACATCCAATAGCTTTCTTGCCCTTCGGCAATGATACTAGATCCCAAGTCTTATTGGCCTCTAATGCAGTCATCTCCTCATCCATTGCTGCATCCCAATGAGCATGACCAATAGCCTCCTCAAAACATGTGGGCTCAACATCCTCAATCACTTTCACCATATAAGCATAATGATGAGCTGCATAACCTTCAAAACCAAATTTGTTAATAGGGTATCTCACCCTGCTAGACCTGTGTACCACTAGATCACTCAATGGAGTCTTTGCATTGACGCGTGCTCTCTGCACACCTGGAGTCCTCACTGAAGGAATGCCAAGCTCATCATCCAATCTCTCTGAGCCACTGGAGTCTCCATCAAGAACTGCATCAATGCCATCTGAAACTTTATTCTTTCCTTTGTCTTTACCTGTAGTGCTACTAGATGCACCTGAAGATGTAGAGCTACTCCTTAGTCTCCCAGACAAAGGACTACCAGATGATGTCTCTGGTCCACTAAGAGTCCGTGATTCTTGCTTTTTAGCTTGCACATGAGTGTCATGATCATCATCATCATCCAATGCATCACCACTAGATGCATACCAACTGCTCATTTCATAAAAAATGACATCCCTGCTCACTCTGAACTTACATGTGACAGGGTTATAACAACGATACCCTTTTTGCTCTAAAGAGTATCCAACAAAGACACACTTTTTAGCCTTTGGAGCCAGTTTCTTTCGCAACTCATCTAGCACATGAACATATGCAATACAGCCAAACACTTTCAAGTGTGAGATATTAGGCTTCTTACCTGTAAAACATTCTTCGGGGGTCATACCATGAACTGCAGCTATGGGAGTTCTGTTCATAATATAAATAGCAGTATGAACAGCCTCAGACAAAAAATGCTTAGGCATATTCTTTTTAGCCACCATCAAGGCGCGTGCAACTTCTGCAATATGCCTGTTTTTCCTTTCTACAACCCCATTTTGTTGTGGGGTATACCTACATGTGAACTGTCTCTTTATCCCATGAGACCTCAGAAAATCACTGAACTCATTCGAGAGGTACTCTCCCCCTCCATCTGACCTCAAGCACTTTACTTTCAAGCCTGTTTCTCTTTCAACTGTAGCCTTGAAAGTTCTTAAGTGCTCAAATGCTTCACTCTTTTCCTTCATAAAATATACCCACAGCTTTCTAGAACAATCATCAATGAATGTGACAAAGTATGAACTGCCTCTAAGTGATACATTTTGTGTAGGCCCCCAAATATCTGTATGCACAACATCAAGGATATTTTTGCTTACATCTCTGTCATGTGAAAAGGGTTGTCTTGCCTACTTACAAACTGACATGCTTCGCATACCTTATGAAATTTTGCAATTCTAAATGTAGACAAAAACCTATAACCAACCCTTTGGACTGTATTAATTTCAGCCTTTGTACATTTGCATGTCCAATGCGTTTGTGCCAAATTTCAATATCTGCAACAACACCTTTTTCTTTAGCATATATAGCAGCATTCATAGTAGGAATTCCAGCATCTAGAGTAAACATATGTCCAACTCTACTTCCCTTTGCAACCAACCTACATTTGTCATTGAAGTCCTCTACAAAGCAGCCCTTTGCATTAGATCTGACTTGCAGCCCTTGCTCTACCATCTGACCGACTGACACCAAGTTCTTTGTAATAGATGGCACATGTAATACATCTGAAAGACTCTTTGTCTTACCATCATGCAAGGACAAGGGAACTTTTCCAATGTGTGAAATTGGATGGCATGAATCATCACCCATCTGCACATAACCTATATTTTGTAAATCCTACATCTCTCCAAACCATTCTGCATGGCTGGTGTCATATGATTGAATGCACGTGAATCAACATACCAAACATCATCATGTGTTTCCTTTCGTGTAACAGCATTCAACATATGCTGCATAACAAACAAACACTCATTTTTGTCTTCATTCTGTCATGAAGATGATGCATAGTTTCCTTGCTGCAACTTATCACTGCGAATATCATCTTTCTTAGCATAACATTGGGTTGCAATGTGACCTATTTTGCCACAGTAATGGCAAACAATAGCAGAATTTCTAGAGCCTCTATTTTTCCATCCACCTCTTCCTCTAGAGCTTCCCCTTCCTCTAAAGTTTCCTCTACCTCCAGAAACCTACATTTCACCAAACTATTGATTGAACCTGTTTTATTGGTTATCGCTAGTACGTCCCATACCACGGCCTCTCGAAGAGGATCTACCACGTCCCCTTCCTGAACTCGAGTAAAATGCTTGGACATGTTCACCATTTCTTTCAGATGAGTCACCCTACATATTGATCTCTTTAGTAATCATGAGAGAGATCATCTCATCAAAATCTGGAAATGGCTTCCGTACATATACTGAAGTAACAAATGATTTCCATGCCTTCTCATTGTTAAGACCACTCAGAGTGGATAAAACCAAATCATCATCATCCGGCATTGCATCAATCGCTGCTAAGGCATGTGTAATGCTCCTCACCTTCAACACATACTCATTGACTGACATTTTTCCTTTCTTCAAGGCATTCAACTCTTACTTGAGTTGAATCTTTCGTGCCTTTTTATTTACTGAAAACATTCTCTCAAAATTTGTCCAAGATGCATGTGAAGTTTCTGCATTCCTGATATGTTCCAGCATAGTATTATCAATTACTGTAGATAGCCAATACATCACCTTTTTATCTTTCGCATTCCACTCTTTCCATGCTTTTAACTCATCTGCAGTTGGGAGGGATACCCAGCTCTGGCTCATTTTCTTCACCTGAAACAAATTCATGAAGGCCCTTTCCTATGAGAAAGTTCGTCACACGGAACTTCCATGAAGGGTAGTTATTCTTGTCGAGCTTCTCAATAATGGGACTTTCATTGTTATCTGCCATTATCACAAACAAGGATATAACACAACAAGCTAGTCCTCTGCAATCTTCCACAACATGTGCACAGCAATACACCAAGCAACCTTTTTCACTGATTGCTCAACAGTGCATGTAATCTGCAATCTGTTTGCAGATAAACCCTATATTTGCTTCCTACAAACACCTAAAAAATTACAGATTTGCAATCTGTAACCTGTGCACCCACTTTCGGTCAATACAGTCGAAATCACAATGTACCTTGAAACTACTGTCGCAACCTTACGGCTCTAAAACGGGGCCTGAAACGGCCTCAAATTCCCAAAATAACTATGGGAAAGTCCTGAAGGTCTAATCTGCAGAATATACAGTGATCTGGTTGCACACCAAATCTCACAGCAATCTGAGATTTTTGCTCGAACTTGCTTCCGGTGCCTCCACAGGCACTGTCCAAGAGAAGAAGTAGAGAATGGAAGAGCTTCTTACCCATTGCTTGCTTGCTCAAATCCTTGGCTCCTCTCCTTTTCTTTAGCATTTAAAACCAGCCTCAATCAGTGGTGCAACTTTGATACCATGTCAAGAATCGCGTGGTAGGGGGACTTGCTCAAGATGCTGCACCAAACACACACAAAATGCACAAGGAGAAGCTCACTCAAGAGACAAGAAGAGAGATGGAGGCCAAAACGTTTTCTTGCTTGTTTTTTCTTCTTCTTCCACACACTTTACAATGTACACAAAGTATAGATAAGATACAACATAAAGGAAAGTGGCCTACTAAGCCAAACAATGCATAACCGACTACACTAGTTGACTGGCGCTATAACTATGCCAGCTGTAAATAGGTGTAACAACCTAAATATAATAAGTAATGAGTTAGTGGCCATGTGAGAGTCATAATGACCACCGACGTGCTAAGTATAGATGTGTGGACCCATCTAACCAGGTGGTCCATCATTAATATTTGCATGTGTTGAGCTTGTCATCTCAACACATCATGGTTCTTTGTTCTTGGTATTTCTATTGCTTTTCGATAATGGCTCTTTGTGGGGTTGGTGGTCTTGTGGTAACTTGGACATTGAACACTTTCATACAGAGACTTGTGTCATCCTGTATCCACTTAACAACTCATGAGAGTACATGCAAGTCATATGTTTCAACTATAATGAACATGCAACGCAAAGAGACATCACATATCTAAATCCCATGGCGTTGACTTCGATGCATATCACTTGCGTTGATTATCTTTTTTGTTAAAGAAGTAAATTGTATTAGAAGTAGGTAAGGAAAGTTTGTACAATTGGGAAACCTGCCCCTTTTAACCACCTAAAGAAAAAAAGTCATGGCAAGATAGCACTTGGTAATCATCTTATACAAAATAGGGGCTATTCTATTTGTATGAGGTAGAGTGAGTTTGTATGACCAAATGACTGAGGCACTACATGCAAACCCGCATCGTGATCCATTATGTGGGGGGCTAGAGTCTGAGTAGTTGGGGAGAGTTGCACATTTTGATTTAGGCTAAGGGTAGTGGAGGTGTCGGTCGGGATCCAAATGGTGTAGTCCTTGGCTATTGCCATATTAAGAATGCTTTGGAATAGTTCAACAATTTCATTCTTAATTTTTTTTTTCTTTCTCCTCCTTCGAGCATTTGGTGCCTAAGTGTCTCAGGAAGGTTTGCATGTTAGGGGTTGCTACCCTCCGGGCATTCCTCTGAACCTTCCTCTTCTTGATTTGGGGAGCATTCGACCTGCATCCAGGGAATTTTTGCTTTGGGCCGTGTCTCTGCAAATGCAACTTTAGGGTGGGCATGTAGCATTCCAGTAGCCAAGCTTGCGCCGTGTGCTCTCTTCTCTGTGGAGGGGAGCCTCCTTGTAGGCGAGTGGCATGGGGTGCTCCATGACTAGTGACTATTGAGGACCTACAAAATGTGAACCAAGGGTTAGATCCTGAGGTAGGATAGAGCTACTTGCATAAGCGGAATCAAATAGCGGGTTAACATGCACATATGATGAGGAGGGGTGAGGCAATGCATGAAATATTTGCTATAGAGGGATGGCCCTTGTGATTATACTTGTCCTACCACCTCAAGTGTGGGGTAGATTCTAGCCAGTAGCTGATCTTTGCTCATGCCAAGTTGTGTAGACTATTCATGATGGAATGGAGTAGGGCTCATCCCTAAAAAAATAGACCGAAAAGGGAAAAAGAATGTAGGAGGGGATGGCACCCCATCTGCACCCTCAGAGGTGTTGGCCAAGGCTTCCAATGGTGGCAATGAGGGTTACATGCCCTCCCCTTGGAAGCAGAAACGGTCACATGACTTCTAAACACATGGTGAGGGTAGGACCTAGGGAGCTCAACTTGTCAAACCCAAAATTTCTTCTTGCACTTGACTATCATTGCTTGTGTATGTTGGTATTATTTATACACAATCACAAAACTCATTGTTTATTTATGTAACATTTATGAATCCATGTCACTTCGTGAAGATAAAAATGAGCTGTAGAACTCACGATTGTATTGGAGTGTGGCACACGCATCCAATACTCGTGGGCAGCCTACTCAATATCAACATATATTTTGCAACATCAAGTAGCATGGTACCTTATCTGAGTCTACTCACAACATGTAGCTCCTCCTCAGTGAGAATTGTATCAACCAGAGAGTTCTCTTGGCTAATTCCGTCTAAGTTCATACCCGAATGGCAATGAGTACTTGAAAGGAAGTTGGTGCCACATAGGTTGGGTCTCTTTGAGGCCACCATTTGGCCAATCACTCCTTTGAGATTGTCATAATCTAGCTCCAAGGCCATTGTAGCACGGTTTTTGAACCAACATTTTTCAAATTGACTTAGACCCTTTGATTATTGCTTTAGTTGCTCTATCTCTATAAGAGATTTGTTTGGAAAAGCGCTTTGTTGAATGTCACAGTTAGGTGTAGTTTGTCGGCCTCCTCCTTAGAGATGAGTTGCATATGTTCATATAGGAGCTTGTTATAGTGGTCGTTAAGATATTCCCACCCTTTCCAGGATAGAGGATATGGCAAGTATTCCTCAAGCTACTCCTTAGGGAATGTACCCATGTTTGCAAGGACATAGACATGTGCAAATAATTTGAGTTTAACATCCAGCTCAATTAAGCATTTTCTGACACTTCTATGTTCAATGAGGTATTTCTCGTTTGCTATCTCATGCAAGGTTCAAATCTCATTGGGTTTTCCAAAGTTTGGCGCATGTAAACGAGAAATCCAATGAGATAGCAAATGAGGTGGGTTTTCCAAAGTTTGGCGCATGCAAACGGCTGTTCGAACTGGAGTCTACTCACGCACAGAGGATTCATTCGCGTTCTACGTTTTCAAGGCCTAGCGTTTTCTGTGACGTTCTACTGAGCGTTCTGCTATACTTCTACTTTGTTCTCAGTGCTTGTTTGCGAGTTCTTTTCTTTCCAAAGCTTCTCGCTATGAGGAGAAAACTCAGTTCACCAAAGAAGATGGCTGATGAGTCAGTCCGGCGTTTTGCTCGTGGTAAGGAGAAATTACCACAGGCTGAAGCAAATGACTTAGATGCTAGCGAGAAGGATCTTACCAATTATAAAATGAAACCGCGCGCCACGAGAGATTTGGCCTTGAAATTGATGTATCCTTTACAGGATTTTCAGATTCAGATGAATATTGAGCAGGAAGATAATGTTTTATGGCTGGAGCAGATGAAGCTAACTGAGTATGCTAGATTTCCATGGGAGAAGTATGAATAGAACATTTATGCACCCACTCAGTTGGCCTATTTGCAGTCAGCTGATGTACCTTCCTGTCATAAGGAAGTGACCCCTGAGTTTTTAGCCAAAGTTTTTAAGTTGCCAATGCAAGGATAAACAGAATGGAGCAAAGCATCAGATGAGCAGATGGTTGCTGAGTTTGGAGCTGCAGAAGGAAGCAGGAACTATTATGTAATCAAAAAGGTTAAGAGTAAAAATAGAAGAATTCAGATGACATGGTTCATGGAGAGGATCTTACTTCTGGTGAAATTCGACTACATGAGCAAAGATACATTTGGTTTACTGGTAGCTGCAGAATCAGGCATTATGTTCAATTGGGCACATATCATGTACAACAGATTATTTATGGAAGTACATGGTACAGACAAAAGAAAGCAATCTGCTAATAGCAAAATTCCAGCCATTCTAGGAATGATTTTTGAGGGGGCCAAAGTGGATTCTTTTCAGTTAGCATTGTCATGTTCTGGTTTGGGTAAAAAAAGAAAGGTAGGGGGTAGCAGAAGAACTTCTATCTCTACTTCTGTGCCTGATGAGTCAGAACCACCAACCAAGAAGATAAAGACAGAGACAACAGTTGAAAGTCAGAAGTATGATCAGAAAATAGAATCTGTGGATCAGGGGAGTGAAGTTCAGATTCAGACTTAAGAAATAGGTGAATGGGGGACAGATTTGAAAAGTTAGTTGTTTGCAGAAAAGACCTATTAGCAGGCAAGGCCAAGTACAGGGGATTCCTGTGAAGAAAATATCAATCAGATTGGGCAAAAAGCAGAAAGAGGAGCAAAATGTACAGCCTGAGACTGACTTAGTGAAGAAATCAGATGTTTTAATGGGGAAACAAAAAATTGAAGACTTGGATATTTCAGTAAATGTGGATAAGAAGGATCAGGAGAATTTGACAGCTTCATTGGTTGTTAAATCACTACAGGAACTTATGGTGTTCATTGAAAAACAACAAGTTTATATTCACAACTTGAATCAGACTGTTCAGATGTTGAAGGATTCAAATACAACATTGGTGTCTATGATGTAAGATGAAAGAGCCAAAACTGTGAACTTTGATGTGTTGTCACAAAAAGTTGAGGAATTAGGAGAGTTTTTCAGAAGTCAGATTATTGAAAAAGAAGAGACCATTGTAATGATGAACAGCAAGCTGTCAGAAGCAGAAATCAAAGCAAATACAGTGAGGGAATGGATAAAAGATCTGAAGTTAACCTTTGATAATGAGCTTACTGAATTGTCAAAAGAAAACACAAGGTTAATGGCAGAATGTGGTGTGCTGAAGGACAGAATAAAGGTGTTGGAGGATGTGGAGAATCAATTAAAAGGTTCAGTTGATTCAGATGAAGTTGATGTAGATGCAGTATTCTTGACAGGAAATGATTTGAATCATTTGGTCAATGAAGTATTGGAAAATGGAGATATGGTTTGGGACTCTATACAGAAAAAGATGAAAGGGGTAATGCAAAAACCTTATGGCATGATTCAGATTAAGGATGAGTCAGAAACAGAAGCTAATCTGAATATGTTAAATAAGGAATTGTTGAGTACAGTGGAAATGCAAAAACATACCATGACAATTCAAAAATTGGATTCAAAATTTTTGGAAGAACAGATTAAAGCTTTGAAAGTTCAGAGAGGAAAGGCAGATTTGTTTAAGAAGAAATCTGAAGAGGCAGAAAGTAGTCAATCTGACTATGAAGACAAATTCAAAGCACTGATTCAGATTGTTAGTAAGCATAGAAGTGTTTTTAGAGGGAGAACTGATGTGTCAGAATCAGAGGAGTGGAAGAATATTCAGAAATGGTTATTGGATTTTTCTGATGAGAAGAAATTTTCAGAAACTTTGGAGCTCGAGGAAGTGAAGAAAGACAGTGAGGAAGTAATTCAGGAAGAAAATCTGATTCCGAAAAGATTGGCAATTATTCCTGTTGGAGATGTCTACAATGTACCAATCCAACAGGATGTTGTTTTTACAAATGTGCAAGATGCAAATGTGGATTTCTCAAATAGAGGAAGCACAGATGATGGAAGATACACCAAAAGTAAACTAGTACTGAAAAGTGATCAGAATTTGAAGACAGCAAGATCAAGGGATTTTGTGGGTCCGGGTCAACTATTTTGGGAAAATAGTATCCACCGGGTGTGCCAGTGTTAGAGGCATAACCTTAGGGGTTATTTATCACTTTAGTTTGAGCCTTAGGGAGTAAGGGATATGTAGGGGTGTTAGTTGTACCTTTTTGAATGGAAGAGTCATGAACCTTTTGGGATGTAACTATTCATGGAAGGAAGAGAGAATGGGAATGCGCTGATGTAGAAGACAATTACGTTTTTTGACAATGAAAGGATGTTGCCTGATTTTGCCTGTGTATATTTAATTCTCTGTACTGTATTCCGAATTATTTGATTCCATTGAAGGTTAATGATGATGAATAGTGAATATTGAATAGCGTATCATGATCAGAATGTGTATCTGAGAAGTTAGATTATCAACGTTCAGAACCAGATTTTGATTACCTGTTATGGATTATCTTTTTCCGTTGGATATAATAAGGGAGGAAATTAGCCCTTAACATTTCCCTAGGCTTTAGCATGGTTGGGGGCTTAGGCCGAGTAGGATTGGTCAATGCTAGGATTGCTTATGTCCTTGGGGTTTTCATGTTTCTCTTGAGGCTTTGTTGCTATTGTGTCATGGTTCTCCTCGGATATGACTAGTATACTTTTGTCAACGTGTTATGACAGTGCTGTATCCACTCTTGATTGGTCAATGCAGGTTTTGTTGTTGTCAGTGGATTGAGTGTTGTAGACTCGATTCTTTATTCCTCAGCTCTTTAGCACTCTTGGTCTCAATCTTCTTGGCATCTACAATCACTTGTAACTATCGTTGTTTTCGTTTTTTTCTCCTCTTTTTCTTGGGAAATTAAGGTGTATCCTTTAAAGATACTAGACCCTGAACTAAGTCAGCTGTTGATGTGCTTGGTTGGGGGCCTCATCCCTCTCTTCCTCTAATGTGTCCTCATGGGACGTAGCTATGGTTTGCTGAATAGCCTCGCTAGGTTGTGAGGGTATAACTACATATCTTTTTGGAGAGTGTAGATCTTCAGTTGATTCCCCTTTGTTCAGCTCCTCATCTAATTGCATTGGCAGTTGCTCCTGGTCGGGCATTTGCTCTAGGCTCTTGTCCTTACCCATTGTTGGAACATGCCTCCATTTCTTCTTATCAGTGCAGGTGTTGTGTTTAGAGCTGTTTTTCTCTTGTTCAGTAGGTTTGGGTGACTCTAGTGTAGAACCAAGAGATATTTTAGGGTTCTTGTCATGTAGGCTTGGACATAACCAATTGAAAAATTTAGGGTTGTATTGATGGGAAGCATAGAGATCTACGATTGCAGGGTCTTGAATGAGGCAAAAGACATATGTGCTAACATCAAGAACCAAAAGACATATGCGCTAACATCAAGAACCATGCTTCCTACTCCTAGCCTGCTAGCCACATGTAGATATTCTTCTAGAAGTAGTTTATTATTCAAGGGATGTTTTTGGATAGTGGTAGAAAGCTGGACCTCATGGACCACTGCCAGCACTCGTAATGAGGTTGGGGCAACGTACGTGGGATCATGTATTGATCTCCAAAGGGACTTCCTTTGTTCAGTGAGTGTCATTACTCGGTGGCCAATTTTGGCTGCCAAAATTTGATTGGAGTACCGTTTTTGTGCAAAATTGCCTTGTCCTTTCCCTTTACACTTGATTGTTTTGAGGTTTTCCTTTTTTATCTCACATTGGGCATTATAGAGTGAGGGTATCAGGCACAATTCTCTAGTTGTGACCTTTGGGATGTCCTTTATGACTTCCTCAGAAATAGCTTAATAGCGGGAGCAAACATGTTGTTGCTCATCCCAAGTCAGGGGTTCAGCTATGAGCTTCATGTGCTCTAGCGTTGGCCTTCCCATGTCCACACGGACGTATGCACATGTGATGGCCATCAGCTTGTGATCAAGCTTCATCAGGTATTTCATCTCTAGTTCATTGGTTAGATGCGCCATCTCCTTAGCCAAATCTTTGAGAGATTTCTCCTCAAGCCTAGACTTTAGGTGCTATGATAGTGCTGGAGGTGTCAAGGATGTTGGTTGTGACACCTCTTCCACATGTGAATTGCTAAGGACATGTTCCTCAAGGGGCATCATTATGGCCAAAGGCTGTGACTATCGTGATTCCTGATTGGAAGTAGTAGCAGCTAGTTCAATGGACTAGTGTAATATTTCCGCACGAAATAGTAATGATTTTAGACCCCGCACACCATGTGCAAAAAGCGGTTCAAAATAATCTCCCGCATCAATAAATGTTGGTGGCTCAATGTTCCCTCTGCGCGCATTAATAAACTCCAACTCCGTGTCGTGTATGGAAGACCGTGGCTTGAAACTGCAAGCCCCCACGGGAACACCCTTCAAGAGAAAAGGAAAATGGATAATGGAAAAAATTTTGCAAAATTTTTTACTATTAATCCTCTCCCCTTAGCCGATGCATGGCAGGGAGAGGGAGTATGGAGGGGACCTTGAGTTATGTGGAGAGCATGGGGGAGGAAGGAGGCATGTAGAGCCACGTGTGTGGCTATCTCCCCCCCTCCCCCCCCTTTTTCTATATGACCCCCCTCCACAAGAGGGAAGGGAGGTCATGGAGCCGTGCTACTGCTGAAAGGAGGAGAGAAGATCATGGTCGTGCTGGCCGCCTGTGGAACTAAGCCGCCGCCATCCACCTCCATGCAAGCTGTGCTGGCCCATTGCCACCTCATCACCATCCTCATCATCATCGTCATCACCCTGCCCATCATCCTCTCCATCAATCATTTTCTCTCTCCATGTCCTTATCTGTGGAACAGAAGCTTAGAAGCTTCCTTTTGGAAGATTCTAAATTAAAGCCTCCATAGCTCCTTTTCACCCATGCCTCTCTCGAGGTTGTAAAACCAAGTCTCCAAGGCCCGTGTCTTGTGCGGGAGATAAGATCTTGGATAGAAAGGATCCGATACGTGGAAGTGACCCAAGGGGAGTTGCTGTGACAAAATACACTGCATAAATGGCTCCAAAACTAAAGACGTGAGGCGCACATGCGGGAGCTTCCAACTCGAGTTCACGCGTGGACAACACTACGAGTCCTCATGCCCAAGTTCCAATTCTATTCTCGCGTAAAAGGGATGCATTAAGCAAGATGATTTTTAGGAAAATTTAAATGCATTTATTCATTCATTTTACAAAGTTAGTGCATGTCATGCATTTGAAATTCCTTGCACTTCCAAGTTGCACTCCTGAATGCATATTGCATAGGTTAAAAGGTGGATTTGTCTAAATGCATCCTTGATTGCCTCGTGAAAAAGAACAATGCATAATGCACTAGGTAATAATTTCCTAGTTGTGACTTGTGCATGAGATAATCTTAGATGCCCATTGATTGTTGTCCAAAAATAGTCGCAATGCATGGGAAGGAATTTATGATCTTGTAAATTGCATGCAATGATAGTTCATTTTAAGACGGGTTAAGTGCTAAAGGATGGGTTAAATCATTAATGGACTTGTTAACCCCAACATGAAGAAATCAAAAGGAAATAAAAAAGACGCAAAGAAAATGCAGAAAAAAGGTAGCTCGACTGAAGAAAGAAGAGGAGAAAAGGCCAAAAGCGCAAGGGCAACCTTAAAAAGTCCAAGGCAGCTGCAAAAGGGAAAAGGTACATTTTAAAATACAAAGGTGCACCCTGAAATCTTGTAAAAGAGTGCCGGGCGGTGGAAAATCCGAAAAGATAAAATAAAAGACAAAGAAAAAGACAAAGGCCAAGGCAAGAGAAATGGAAGACAAAGGCGCACCAGGAAAAGTGCAAGACAAAACTTGTGTAAAAGAGTGTAAGCGCACTGCGGTTTAATTCAAGGAGCATCGGCCGTGCAATTTGTAAACATAGATGGGCGGCGGAAAGGAAGCTAGGAAGATAGAAGGACAATGGGAAAAAGGGCCTAGGCTACGGCTAACCATGTAAAAAAGGGAAAAGGGGATGACCGTCCAATAGCGATTTAGGGTTTTGTATATAAAGTTGAAAAGTGAATGAGAAGCTCATTCTTGTGTGTGGCAAAAAGTGGCTCTCCTCTTCTTCTTCTTCTTCTTGTTCTTGCTTGCTTGAGAGAGGGAGTGTGAGAGTGTGAGGGTGAGGTACCGTGGGGTGGAGAAGCTCTCCATCTTGTCCTCTCTTCTTCTCTTCTCTTCTCTTCTCTTCTCTTCTCTTCTCTTGCTCGCGGTCATGGAGCTTGGAGCATGGAGCTTGAGGATGGAGCTTGCTTGAAGCTTGCGCTTGGATCGTGGAGCTACAAGAGTGCGCAAGAGAGGAGGTAAATCGAACGGCATGGAGGTAAGCTCACTACACCCGTAGATATGGCTGGCGCATCAGCTATGTGAGAGGTAGCCATTAGTGCTCGTCTTGGAACGCTTGAAACAATAAGTGGTCGGGGGCTCTTGGCGGTTGAGCAAAAGCTCCCACATTTTGGTTACGTTGCCGGGACCAACGGATTCAAGCCTTGAGCACTTGCACGCTTCGAATCGAGCATTGAAGTAAGGGTTTTCCCGAACCGGTGCTTGAGATAGGTAGGAAGCGAGGGGGTTGAAGATGGTATTGGATCTCCTTGGCAGGTAGGTTTTTTTCTTTTTGAGATTTATGTTGTGAGATGGAGTAGTGTAGGTATTTACTTTGTGATTTGGATGCATTAGAGTAGGAGAAAACAAAAAAAAAACAAAGAAAATGAGCATTAGGGTTTACTGTTGCAAATCAGGGCAAGTTTTGTGCAAAAGTGGTAAAAAAATCACTTGTGATGCCTAAGATCGGCAAGTGAGTTATTGGGGGTGTCAATACCATACCCGAGAAGGGGTATAAGGGCCAAAAGTGGCAAGAAAGGCCACATTGTACACTGCAGGGTTTCAGGAGAGGAGGAGAGAAGAGAAAAGCTTGGTGAGTGGATCCGCTTTGATCTTGGCATCAGAGAGATGTTTGCCCAGCCCATGTAATTCTACACCTTCCCCTACATGAGTAGGATGGATCTGGAGCTGCTTGACTAGGGGGAAGGCCTCCAGCACCCGTCACGGTGAATTTTGTGAAGCTCGACAAAAAAACGCACCGCGCCCAGCGTGTTCGAGTGATAGCAATTCTGGGCCGAGGCCCAGAATCGGCCCTCGGACCACTCAACCATTTGGCCCGTGGCCCACTCAGCTCTCCGGACCATTCGACTCGGCCCACTCAGCCACTTGGTCCTCAAATTATTCGGCCACTACCACTTGGACGCCCACGCTCGGCCCGTCCGAATCGAGCTCTCGGACTATCTTGGAACTCAACCTTGGCCCACTCGGCCCACCTGACCCAACCTCGGCCTACTTGGCCCACGGACACTCTGGTTCGGATCGGCCAAATTCGGCATTCTGATAGTTACATACGGCCCTTTCCAGTCGGCCCTCGAACGTGCGGAATTGAGCACTCGGACCCTGCAATTCGAACCAGCTGGGCCGAGTGTACAATTTCATCAAATTTTCAGAAACCTTGACCTGACCCAGCTAAAACTCAGCAGCGCGAACTCTTGAAAGCCCTTAGGATGCTCAAAACTTGATTTTGGCACGCAAAATAGGCAAAATCATAGGGCGTAGCCGCTTAGCAGCAGCTAGAAGTAGGCAGTTGCAAGACGAGGGACTTAGACGCAAACCGCTGAGTGGAAAAGCCTGATTGGACCCAAAAATGAATGAGGCAACGAATTAGAAAAACTCTGAATCCCGAAATTGACCCCATAGGCTACATAGAGCGAAAGGTGCGTCATAGATCCACCACTGGGCCAAAACTACGAGCAAGTGGTTCAGGATTTGGCTGAAGGACCCTCCAACTATGCATGGTGTTTACCATAACGGCCCTGTAGGCCGGGGAGGGGACTGCCCCCTCTGCACCTCCCCCAAGTAGGTTAGAGAGAAAACACGCGCCGTGACAGGCCCTCTAACTTAGACCCTTGGGTAGTAATGGCTCTACACGAGCATGGATTCTCACTTGCAAAGGAGCAACCAAAAGCCCGTACCTGAATAGAGACAAAGAGAGACCCTAGAACCTCAACGGGCCAATCTAACCATCAAGGGCAAAAAGGCCACACTGCAAGGACACATGTATATTGTGTTCAAATGGCGTCTAGTCAAAGCAGAATGCAACATCATCAAGCTACCAATGTGAGGATGACTAGACACAACAGTACTGACGATAGATGCACCTTGAGCAGTGCTGCATAGACAACCCAAGATCTCATTAGAGAATCCACATTTGATTGTGTAGCTAGGGACTCAAAGGCATGTATCAGAAGGCTTGAAGCTGTAAACCAAGACCCGAAAGATGAAGATATAGTGCCACCTGCTTATCTTAGGATCAAACTCACCGCAAAAGGAGAGCATAGTGTTGATACTCTCATTGATGAAGGAGTAGATTTCAATATCTTAACTTATGAAGCACTATACTAGGTCAACCAGAGCTCAAACCAACTGATGCAGCTCTTAATCCTTAAGGGGAACACCCACAAGCACTTCTAGGGAAGTGCATAATCCTTGTAACTATTGAGACAGAAAGCTTGCCAGTGCTGTTCTATGTTCCGCCAAATAGCGAGAATTGTGGAAAGGAAATCCTCCTAGCAAGGCCCTTCAAAAAGGCAACGAAGTGTGAAGTCGACTATATCGCACAAAGGATACACCTAACACTACCAGATGTGAGGATAATCACAACTTTTAGCAAGGGAGACCTCACCAAACCTCGAGGGAAGGGCAAGGAGCTTTCTGACATACCAAGCAAGCCTAGTAATGAGAGCAAGGAGTTGTTAAAAGAGTTGATACAAGCGCAGGTTGAACGGAGAGAACCAGTGAGTGAGGCCATACTTGAAACAAAGAGGTTAGGAGACAAGGCTAAGGATAGGGTTTAGACTTACAAATATCGTAGAAGATCACAAAAGAAGCCCAAGCCTTATAGACGAAGGCATCAATGGAGAGCTAGCACAACGCCACGATGGATATCCAAGGCGTTGCTTCGTGCTCAAGGGTATTATGCAGGCAACCGATGGATTTGGGTACCAAAATCCCCTGCTAAACCACCTCGGTCAAAAGCCCAAATTAGGTCAAAAGCAACGAGGTATGGGAGGAAACCTAAACAAAAATCCGAAGCCTCAAACCAAAAATATTGGAGTGATTGCGCCCCTCACGATTGAAATCAAGAAACCGAACATGACCTATCAAAAACTAGATCCTCACCCTAGTGTGCTTAGCGAGCAGATATCAGAGGTATCCATCAAGTGTGCACAAGGTCCACTAGTGCCCAAGGAGCCTTTGACTTTTCAAGAGGATAATGAGCACCACAGGCACAACATCACTCATGATAAGGCTAATTGTTCAGCAAAGCTAATGACAGAATCCTCCAACAATCACGAGCAAATCATTCAGCCAGTGCCACGTCCACCTAAGAGTCCTAGATCTCTTGCATCCTCTTGTTCCAAATGGACACAGGAAGTGCAACAGTGGTTGTCAATGGTGACTGCTCGCTCCCAATCTTTATCCCCATCAAAGCTTCCAAATATCCAAGAGGGGGAATATGACACTAGCTGTAGCTCTCAGCCCAAGGATAGGCTTATGCAACCCAATGCGACCAGATCAACTCATGATCGATCTACACAGGTGAATGCTCAAAGGGCAACAAGGGACGCAACTACTTCCAATTGCCCTAAGGACTCGACATTTCAATCCACCAAGAGTAACCAGTTCACTGGACTAAACACTACTACTTCCAATCAAGGATCGCAGTAGTCATAGCCCATGGCCGTGACTGCACCCCTTGCGGAACATGTCCCTCGCAATTCGCCTACGGAGGAGGTGCTACAACCAGTATCCTTGACAACTCCAACCCATTCCAAGCACCAAAAGCCTATGATTGAGGAGAAACCTCTCAAAGATGTGGCCAAGGAGATGACACATCAAACCACTCAACCTAGCAAGGCTGTTTAGCGGGCCATGGCTATGTTCCATGAGGACACAGTAGAGAAAGGAAATGCTAAGGCCCAACCAGGCACAACAATGGTTGACCTAGTCCAAAGTCCTGAGCCATTGAGAGATATGCCTTCACTGACCAAGAAAAAGAGGAGAAAACAACGAAAACAACAATAGTTACATGTGGTTGGGGACCCCAAGAACATTGAGACGAAGAGCGCTGGGGAGTTGATGAATAAAACATTGACTCCACCCACCAATGGACCCATTGATGCCTCCCCTAATGGCGGTGAAACCTCAGGCACATCCATGTGCTCTGAAGAATCAAAGCTGTCATCACCAACAATGATTGCTTGCAACACTCAATCAACCGACAATGGAACTTGCATTCACCAGTCAAGAGTGGATATAATGTTGTCACAACAGGGCGACACATTCATATTAGTCACGTCCAAGGAGAACCATGGCGCAATAACGAAGCCTCAAGAGAAGCATGGAAACCCCAAATGCATGAGCACTCCTAGCGTTGACCAATCTTGCTCATCCAGGCTTGAGCCCCCAGCTACGCTAAAGCCCAGGCAACCTCCTAGAACCTTGCATGAGATGGAAACCGAGCAAGCCCTTGTTGAACATAGAAGTGTCGCAGAATGCCTAATTGAGTTGGATGCCAAGCTCAAGGTGTTCGCATGTGTCTATGTCTTGGCAGACATGCGCGCATTCCCTAAAGAGCAGCTCGGAGAATAATTACCCTTTCCTTTATCTTGGGAAGAGCAAAAACATCTTGACGAGCACTATAGTAGGCTCCTGCACGAATGCTTGCTACTCATCTCGGGCGAGGAAGCTAACGAACTGCGCTTAATTGTCACATTTAATGATGCGCTCTGCCAACCAAATCTCTTAGAGATAGAGCAACTAAAGCGACTGTCAGAAGGACGAAGTCAATTTGAACAGTGTTGATGTGAAAATCGCATTGCAATGGTCGAACTAGATCATGACAGTCTCTGAGGAGCGATTGGCCAAATGGCGATCCCAAAGAGATCCAACCTATGTGGCACCAACTTTCCTTCGAGGGTGCTGACTACTATTTAGGGCCCGAACTTGGCTGAACCAAGCCAAGAAAACCCTATGCTTGATAAGGTTCTCATTGAGGAGGCGTTACATGTCGCCAGTAGACTCGGAAAAGGTTCCATGCTACTCGATGTGGCAAAATATCTATCAGTATTGAGTAAGATGCCACATGTACTAGATGTGTGTGCCACGCTTCAGTACAATCTCGAGTTCTACAATTGGTTTCTATCCTCGTGAAGTGACAGGGATTTGTAAATATGTATATATATAAACAATGCTTTTTGTGTCACCTTATATAGACACTATCAACAAACACTAGCAATAAAAAGTCAAGCGCAGACAGAAGAATCGGGGCCAACAGGCTAGGCCAGTCCGGTCCCCATTTCACATGATCATGTCCGCCTCCGGGCGAAGGGCATGCACCCCAAATTGCCACCATGGAAAGCCCTGACCAACATCTCTGATAATCTAAGCAGGGCATAGTCCCTCTCTATACACTTTTCCCTTTCCGGCCTATCCTTTCGAGGATGAGCCCACATGTTTCGCACCTTCTCTTCTAGTCATATGCGTTTGACAACCCACACTAAAATCCCTCCTATGCGAACAATCTTATTCTGTATCAAGGCCTAACCCTTGGATTGCATCTTTTAGGCCCCCAGAAGGAAAACATGGAGAACCACGGGCAGCTGGCGTGTAGAGACGCTCTTCGCGAATGACGGGAATATAAAGTATGCGCCCCTCCGTGGCGCTCTATGTGCCCACTCTCAAGAGATATGCAAAGAAATGCAGATCTAAACGGCACTATCCCAGATGAAGGCCTAAAAATCCTCGGACCAGGAAAGTCAAAGTTCAACGAAGTGTGCAAGCCGTGGCAACACCAGTGGCATAAACTCCCCACGTACGCTCAAGCACCAAATGCTCAAGGGCAGAAAAAGGCGGCTCGGGACAGGGCAGAGTTTGATGAATTATTTAAAGGCATTTTGGAAACGGTGGCGGCCCGGGACTACACCATCCATGTCCCGGCCAACATGTGCCCTGCCCGACCTCACAACAGTCCCGCACCAGCACCAGCCCTGTCGCCTAACCAATCGGACTCGCCCCGCCTAGTACAAATAGACTAAGCCCCTAAGATGTACAAGTATCTTGGCAAGTTATCAGGACATAACTTTTTGTCTTTTGATGGGTAAAAGGGCAACTCCCCACTTGTACAACTTCTTCTGCCTATCGCTAATGTATGCCGCATCTTTGACAAGGGATCACATGGGCACTGCAATTAATATCATAGCATTTTGAAAAGTCATGTTTTAACATAACTACATCTGTTGAATTACTTAAAAAAATCAAACATGTGCTCTCACAACGTGACAAGTGGATGCAGGATAACACAGGTCTTCGTGCAAACGTGTTTAACTCCTAGGTCACCCCAAAACCATGACTGCGCACTAAACCGCAACAAAGTCACGCTACTGAATGTGAACAATCACCCTTGCGAGTGCCCACATCACACGACCCAACGCATAGTCATGGGCTACACTCTCTTCTTGGGCCAAGCTCTACACTCACGATGGGTGACGCTGCAATTGTACCGATATCGCAACAACGGCTCCCCTAACAATGAGGCTAGGGCCAAATCATCACGGTTATATCCATTTACTGAGCCTCCAAGGCTTGACATGTTCCGACCCATTGAAAGGTTCATAGCCTCCGCATACTACAATGGTTGTATTGTGGCAAAAAAAAAACCCACGATCACAGCACCGCACCTAGGGTCCTCAAATTCGGTACGTCCAGTGACCATGGCTGGCTGGCTCCACCCCTAGTCCCCTAGTCTCCTAGCATTACCCACAATAGTTTAGGGCACATCAGGGAAAAACAGCCCTAGGGAGCTTGTCTCGCCTGTGTGGTTAGACCTGTTACCCTGAACCATTCCCACGCTTCCCGCTTCCACTCTGCCTTCAAACCATGGCAATCAATTGGGGCACAAACCGCACGATTGGCCATGAACAGTACACCGTCCTCATCCACAGGCCCAATGCCTCCCACCTACGGCTCATACACTATCCCTCTATCCTATCCTGCTACGTCGTGAAATCACAATGCCCAGGATGTCGCACCCACCTTCACGTGTACTCCTTTCCACCATGGCCGACTTTGCTTCATCCACACGATGTTCTGAGCCACCAGGCCGTGGTCTTCTACCTACATAATATCTAAGTATGCACGAGCACTCACATAATATCTGCACGAAAGTCTATACACAGTTTGGGTCCTCAAGTGCAGGACAATACTCCAGGCTTACTTAGAGTTTGACCTGTCTCCCAAACTCATCAAAATATGTCTTGTGCATGCTAACACGACCAGCACTACCCCTTAGGGAGAGACCACGTGAGAGGATTTCCAGTTGCAGGTATTAAAGACTCTAACAAAAGCATCGTCAGCTCTACATCCACACTCAACTCTAAACTCTTGTCCTTCACCCCATCATACCAATCACCAGAGAATCATCACGTGCAAATTCCACCAGGAGCATCCCACGCACACAAACCCCCGTGCCAGCTATGAGTGGCCATTCCCAACAAAGAGTTGCCCTATCGCTACCTACAACAATCATATCATTAGCCAATCCGAACAGCACAATGCTACCGATGACCTTCATCCGCACCAACATCACAACTCCCCCAAGGCAAACCACAAGTCCTTGCTACCCACGTCTTCGGTGTATGATAAAGCCTGCTACCTACGACGGTGAGTGCCATGGGACTGGCACTCATCTAGGAGGGGGGTAATGTTAACCCCAACACAAAGAAATCAAAAGAAAATAAAAAAGATGCAAAGAAAAGACGAAAAAAAGGTAGCTCGACTGAAGAAAGAAGAGGAGAAAATGCCAAAAGCGCAAGGGCAACCTTAAAAATTCCAAGGCAGCTGCTGCAAAAGGGAAAAGGTGCATTTTAAAATACAAAGGCGCACCCTGAAATCTTGTAAAAGAGTGCCAGGCGGTGGAAAATCCAAAAAGATAAAATAAAAGACAAAGACAAAGACAAAGGCCAAGGCAAGAGAAATGGAAGGCAAAGGCGCACCAGGAAAAGTACAAGACAAAACTTGTGTAAAACAATGCAAGTGCACCACGGTTTAATTCAAGGAGCGCTGGGCTCTCACCCTGCAATTTGTAAATATAGATGGGCGGCGGAAAGGAAGCTAGGAAGATAGAAGGACAATGGGAAAAAGGGCCTAGCCAGCAATGTAAAAAAGGGAAAAGGGGATGACCGCCCAAAAGGGATTTAGGGTTTTGTATATAAAGTTGAAAAGTGAATATTGAGAAGCTCATTCTCGTGTGTGGAAAAAAGTGGCTCTCCTCCTCTTCTTCTTCTTCTTCTTCTTGCTTGCTTGAGCTTGTGCTTGAGAGAGGGAGTGTGAGAGTGTGAGGGAGTGAGTGTGTGAGGGTGAGGGACCGTGGGGTGGAGAAGCTCTCCATCTGCTCCTCTCTTCTTCTCTTCTCTTCTCTTCTCTTCTCTTGCTCACGGTGATGGAGCTTGGAGCGTGGAGCTTGAGGATGGAGCTTGCTTGAAGCTTGCACTTGGATCGTGGAGCTACCGGAGTGCATGGGAGAGAAGATAACTCGAACATCATGGAGGTAAGCTCACTACACTCGTAGATATGGATGGTGCGTTGGCTATGTGGGAGGTAGCCATTAGTGCTCAGCTTAGAACGCTTGAAACAATAAGCGGTCCGGGGGTCTTGGTGGTTAAGCAAAATCTCCCACAAGACTCATGGCATTCGCTCATGCATGGAGTTTTTTAATGGAAGTTGTATTTAGAAAAGGATGCATTTCATATTAAAGCTTGAATTCAATGCATTAGATGAAGGGTTTATAGGCATAGTTCTTGATGTAAATCAACGTAGGGTTTATAAGAGTTAGCACTGAATTGTCAATCATTATAGTTTAGGCAAGAAAAAGTAACGATCATTGTAGAACTTATAGCTGCATAGAAGGAAAAAGTCTATGGTTTTGAATTTGCATAATTGCATGGAATGTTATATCTTGCAATTATTTACATCTTTTAGGGGAATCATTTGCATCTCTAAGGAAAGAACACCTCTTGTCTCGCCAGACAATTAGACCAATTAGGTAAATCACTTATAATGGTGCAACTCAAATGATGATCACCTCAATGCGCTAGGTAGAGTTAAGTCGCGATAAAATTATGCCTAGTATGGTACTCGAAAAATTGACTTAATATTATTGACCTCAAAGGTCCTACTCACATTCACGGAATGTTAGGGTTAGTTAAATGCCCATGCACGAACGATCTAGGGTCCTTACCCTAATGATCGGATGACCAGATGCTAGATTTCTGCAAGGAAATTAGGAACCCTAGGGCCAAAGCGTTATCGGCCTAGTAGGGTTAGGGTTGGACTAGGTCAAGAGGACTCCCAAACCCTACATCTGAACCAAAGATATTTTTGTCTAAAGAATACCGTGTGATGGGAGAAATAATCCCACAAGTTAGACATGACACTTGTCTCATGCAACAAGTTGCAGCGTTGCATGGTTTTGTGTCTAAATCACAAAATGGTATTGCTACTCCTTAGAACAAGTTTGGCAAGTTCTAAGTAAAAGTCTAATTTTCTAGGGGATGAGTAGACATCTTGCTACATCACCCTTCTCTGAGGCTGAGTTGCCAAGTTAGGGTATTTATGAATTGCCTAGGAAGAAATTGACCAATCAAGTTAGGGTGACGAGGTTGCCAAAGGATTTATTGTCTTTAATTGAAGGAAATGTAAGGTGGAAACAATTTGGGTTAACTAAGTATAAACCCTAACCCAAGGATAAAAGGGTAAGCAAGCAACTTAGCTTACAAAACCCTTGGGATCTTGCCAAGTCAAAATGGATCTCGGATCGAATGCTGGATGCATTCGGAGAGAAGGATTCACACCTTAGTAGTTGGCCGTACCAATGACCACTGGATTGATTGTGTTTGTATAGTTAGGAGCATTGTTTGCACTTCTTTCCTCAAGGAATCTAATGCTGGAAAATAACTAATGCTTCAGGTTGAAGACCTGGAGGGAGAGGTAGCATCACTTACCCTCGCCTATCTGCTTGACCCTATCCAAGGGGGTTGTTAGCCACGCCCGGTACGTGGACCGAACCCGTCGCGAGAGGTCTCTCTGTGGGTGCTACTTGGAGCAAGAGGATGCTTGGGTGCCAGAGGGGGCTCTGGCTGTAAATCCCTTGCCTCCGGACCCTACACAAGAGGCTGCATGACTCGGGTTTGGATCTCGAGGCCCGCATACTAGTCTATGGGCAAAAACTTGGAATAGCAATCCCTGAGGATTGATGGAATTGCCTTCCGACAGATTATGGAATTGCTTCGGGCGGATTATGGAAGAGCCTTCGGGCTGGATTAAATGATGTATTCCAAAGATTGATAAATAAGATCAATTTTTGAAAAGGAACTTGTTTGACATTGTTTTTCTATGACAGTGCTTAAGTTACGTGAAGGAATTGATGATTAATTGGCCAATTAAGGAAGCTATTTTTGCTTGTCAAACTAAATGTGGTAGGTAATTAGACAACTAAAGCAACTTGAGGAAAGTGCGGTGGATGTGACCATGGGTCCATCCTACGGAAGGGTGGTCCCGGTTGGCCGGGAACTTTCCTCAAATAGAATTGACAACGAGGTAACGATGACCTAGAATCTAGGAAGCTAGAGTCTCGATTTATACTATTTTAGGGGAATAGAATGGGACTATGCCTTACGGGTAGAGAGGTCGAGCTTTGCATCCCTCTCGTTTCCCATTCTCCTTGAACCAAGTGCTATATAAATCCACTTTGACCCTGATGTTTCTGCCTAAAGTAGATCGTCTGGGGTTCAATGCTAGTTACCTCTGAGGAACTTGACCATTAGGAAACCCTAATTCAGGTCGATCCTAAGTGGGAATGACCGAAATGCTTCCGCTTCGTGGCAGACTCGGGAAGACCTAGATTGCAAACCCTGTGACATTTTGTGGGAGTGCCAGGCGGCGCTTTCTGGACTCTCTTCCCGATGGGTTGCTAAGACGTGTCCTACAAGTCGACAGGTGGACATGTTACAGTTGGTAGCAGAGCGAACCAACAAAATCTAATATTTACAAGAAAACTTAATGAGGGGAAGTAAATGTTTCCATTAAGAAAATTTCCATTGCTGGCCTGAAAAGTCGCGAAGCATGGAACAAATTCTTGGTGTTCTAGGTTATGTTTATGACTGCGATGCATGCCTTGGATTATCGACAGAGGCTAGGTATGATGAATATCCTAGACCGCATCTACAATCCTTCACCCTTGTATGTGGAACATAGATGGACGGGTGATTCAGGAATTTATTACATAGCTACCCACTGACTTGCGTACCTTCAAACCAACTTGAAGAGAATCAAGTGCATGGAGGACTTAAAGATCGTGAAGCTGCTCCTCTTTGTTGAGGCTCATGCAAACGCAACCCTACATGTCTGCGGTCAAAGGGTTAAGCAGAACAAGTATGTGCACGAAGAAGTAACTCGAAAAATCCCTGCCGACAGAATCAAGGTGTTGGGACGCTATGAGAAGAACAGGTATCAAAGGAAAGGATACCCTAATCTTCCTATGACCTATCGATTCCTGAAAATCCATGACTCCAATCTATACTATTACTCAGTTCTCATAGCTGAATGTAACACAATCTTATTCTCCCCAAATTAATGTATCAACTTGATCCATCCTCCCAAAAATAATTGTACTCAGAAAGGGCTATGCTCATATGAATAAAATAGAATTTTTTTATCAATGATTGTCTTGGCTATAAGTGTTGGTACGGAGTTAAGTGATTAGGTCACTTGGCTAAAAGCTGAATTGGGCATGTAATGTAATGTGAGAAACGTTTAGCAAGTTTTAATGTAAAGAATCCTAATGCCCAGGCACAACCTTAAGTGCAGATTCCTAGTCCTACCCCTACACCAAGTACGGTTGTAATCCAAGAGAAGAAGTTTCTTCTCAAACAAATCAAGCCACTAGAATTCGATGGTAAGGGAAGGACAGTCCAAACTGATGCCAAGATCTGGATTGAATCCATGGAGGATTATTTCGAAGCAGCAGGTACTGCACCCGCTAACCAGGCTATGCTCGCCAAGCTGAAGCTCACCGGCAAAGCAAGACTTTGGTGCAAGCAATGGTGCAGAGACCAAGGGATATTGGAAGGGTTCGTTTTGGGAGAAGCTTAAAAGTGCTATGCGAGGGAGATATCTACCACCTGCCTATCGCACGTAGTAGATGAATGAAATCTATAAATTGAAGCAGCTTGGTCTATCCCTCGATGCATACTATTCAAAGTTTGTTTCTCTTTTGAAGTACGCGCCACAAATGGATATGATACAATAGGTGTCAAAGTTTTGTGCCGGATTAAACCCACCCATAAACACCCACCTGGAATTAATGTGGCCAATAGATCTGCAAGATGCGCTCATTCGAGCGTTGCACCCATAATACAAGAGGTGCAGACTAAGCGAAGAAATAACAAGACTTGGTCTTACAAGGATCAGAACAAAGGAGTGTATAGGTCTCAAGCTAAGAGAGCGCTGGGCCGAAATCAGGCACAAAGGAAGAAAGCTAGGACCAACACTATCAATAATTTCATTCCTATCCAAAGTAATGGCCGCAATATGTGTTGCTTCCATTGTAACAAGCTCGGTCACTTTAAAAAGCAGTGCCCCAAGCTTAGCAAAGAACAACGTCAAGGACCATTCCAAGGAACCGTCCGTGGACAAGGAGCCACCGTCGTGGCGAGAGGGAGAACCTCCAGTGTTGCCAACAAGGAGCTGTGTGATGAAGAAGACCCATCCATGGAAGTAGACATTGAGAGGGCAATGGTTCATGCCACTCTCCACAAGCTCGGGGGGGTCACCTTATAGAAGCCCTCTATATAATGTGCGTTCAAAGGATACTTTAAAAACCCCTTTAAATTTTTTTTTCACCATTTTATATATCCCTTTTGTGAATTTTGAAGGCAATAGTTATACCCCCTCTATAAATCTAAAATTTGAATCGAATGTGCATTTTCATGGCCCCTTCTGTATAATTCAAATTACAACATGATACTACAATATTTTAGCCATGGAATTCTCACAATGATCCAAGATGGATATCCAAACACGATGTTAATATTATGAAGCTTTTACAATAGCACTGCAACATAGAGCTATACACAAAAGACTCCAAGATCCACATGTCCAAAGCATGTCTTATACATTTGGATTGTGTAGTATGATAAAGGTTGTATATTATAAAAAAGAATAATACATAAGTATGTTGACTTCATTGCTTCCATGGCTAGCCATCTCCATGCAATATGCTGCTTGAGAATCCCAAAAGATCAAAACGCCACAAAATTGGTCTGAAATCAAAACAAAAATAAATTTCCTCTCGTCAAGCACTCACACATCAATAGTGTGTGCAAAGTATATAGTATAACTAAAATCAAAAGAAAAATATTAGATATTAATTACAATATATGGACCATATTTCAACCATGATGCAATAGTGATACATCACCTTAGTACTTCAACTAGAAACTTCTATCAATGTAGCACATTGCCATATGACTAGTTTGAAGATATCTCAAAAGAACTCTTTGGTTGCAATACTTCAGCTGTAAAGAGTATACCCCAACGTTGCCAAGTTCTAGCTTGAATGTCCATTACCTACAAGAAAGAAGACACTACAATAAAGGTAATGACCTCATTTAGAAAGGCAATACAAAGCTTATCATAGATTAAAATCACTTACTTTGAGCATGAAAACGATTACTCAGTGCGCTTGAGAAAGTCATTAAATATCTTATAATCATTCTCATCTAGTTGGTATCTATCATTTGATGCATTGTATGTTAAATTTGCCAATGCGATGACTGACTCTATAGCAATCATATTCAAGTCAGTTAAGTCATACGTGAACATGCGTTGTCCTTTTACCCTTTGGTACCAACCAAGCTAAACTTCTATCCCTTGAGGTCGATTTGTCAAATCAAAGCCCCGTTTATAGTCCACATATCTATGTCCTAATTTCTTCCTCATCTTTTGGACTCAACCAAGATACCATGTGCCACAAGAATGATCCATTTTATTTAAGTTTGTGGCTTTTTCATCTCTCTTTGGATGCTCTACTACCTTGATCTTGTGTGTCATACACAAAATATATAGCACAATCACAACCTGTCCCAAAGAAATTCACATTGCTTGATGATTGTGATTTTGATTCATGAATGAAATAGACACCTTGCCTCACTCTTGTCAGTCGATCTTTTGACAATGTTGAATTCCCATTCAATTGGCTGACCAATGTGGACTTAAAGATATACTTTCCATCAACTTCTACTATTGGGTTGATCTTCTGTCTCTTTGCAATAGTGCCTGAGTCATGAACTTCATCCAAGAGCCCATCGATTTCATGTCGAATCTCACTAAGAGCAATGATCTCATCATCCCCATCTAGAACCTCTTGTAATTGCTGGTCATCACTGCTTGGTTGTGAAAAGTCATCGTACTCTTCAGCCTCCCCCATCTCAACATCTAGTTTTGACCATGTCAAATCTATATCCTCCCAAGGGTGTAGCCACCAATTCAAGCTATTTGCTTTGCTAGGTTTCAATTTCAATGACTGACACAACATTTGTGCTTGATGCAAGCCCTCTTTCAAGGCATCCACTATTACATCATCTGAAGACACACATTCATAGTTTCCTAAATCGACTTCTACAATTCCATCTTTTTTATTCAAGCACTTCCATATATGCTCTTGTTTTTTATGAGCCCTTGAGAAAACCAGACCATCTGAACTACATTCATGCATGGCAATCTTATTCAAAGTACGAACACTATGCAACAAATCTCCAAAGTCAAAGGCTCTCTCTTGTCCCACCATAACTCCAATTTTACTAAAATAAATTTTAGCTGCATCCGATCTAGTGAGATACAATGGAAACTTGAGAGTAGGATAAAAGTCATGAAAAACCTTTATGAGAAGCACAACAAAATGGCATGAGAGTTGAATATCTGTGTAGGCCTCTCTACTTATGAAATTTATCTTCAAGTTGTACGTTGCATGTTGATGTATCCACAACCTCCAAAGCTTGAAGAAGAAACTAACCTTAGCTGCCATCACCACACGATCCTTCAAGTTTAGATATGGTGATAGGAAAACATCAATGTAATCAGCCACAATATGCAAATATGCCACAGTTCCTTGCATACTTCTCTCTTTCTTCTGTAATTGTCTCATACAACATTGCACTTGTCTGCTTGCAATCATTTGGGCAGCTGCCCAATTTTGACAATCATTTCTTTGTATATCTCCATCCTGTAGCTTGTGTTTATCAATGGAAAATGAGTTATAGACCATTGCGACATGATTGAGTGTAATCCAAACTTTACCAATCGTAAGTTGTCAAGTAGGGCTATCAAGTGGACTAACAAGCTTTTTTCCACAATGTACAAAGTCTTGATCATGTAAACCATACACATGCCCTTCCACTATTCTCCCTCTTAATTTTCATCACACCAATTAATAAAGAATTGGTCGCTATGCTCTCCAAGGTAATCTTCAAGCATGAGCTTGCACCGTCTACTATCTCCATTTGAAGAATGCCCAATTATTGGACCTATTGTATCCTTTAGCTTTGCACTCCATAAATGCTCCACAAGATTCCATTGATTTCTAATAAAAACACTATCAAAGCGATTACATGTGACTTGCACTACCAAAGCTAGTCGTGGAAGACTCTCATGAAGAGGGTTTACTATCAAAAGTCTTGCATAATTTCCCACCACATGATTTTGAAAGGCATCCACTATCGTATTATAACCATGTGACCCCTCTCCTACAATAATTGTGTCATTTGTAAGGCATTGGTGATGTTCTCCTTTACTTCCACAGAATCCAATAAGAGTGTCATCCTTTTCATTCCACCTGCATTAAAAAAAGTTTTCTTTAACTTTCAATATCTTACAAACTTCCTGTACATGATTGAAAGTAAAAAACATTGCAAACTACAAGACATTAGATCTATTAAGCTCACCTTATGCGACGTTTGATGGCAGTCTCATCTTCAACAATGATAATCGGCACCATTGACATTAATCCATGTTTACTTTTTGCATCCATGTATATCTTACCCACTGCCTCGAATATATACGCGTGCTCTCCAGGAAAGAAGTGAATTGCTTTCTTCCCTTGCCTTCTTGTAGTGCACATGGATGGCCCTCCAAGGTTAGTACTCATAAATTCATGCAAGCGTGGCCCGCCCCAAAGCTTAGTGAGATCAAACATGTTCTTTGTGGACTCATTGAATTGTTATGCTTGTTTTTTTTGTACTATATTCTTTGCTACATCTTGAAAAAAGTCCCACAAAGCTTGTTTACCTCCAAATTTACCTTGTCGATGGGCCTCAACTATATTATTACAAAAGCGCCGCACATCCTTCCTGTTAAAGCATTCAAAGTTTGTTTCTTTCAAGGACCTAATCCTTACAGAAAGCACAACAATTCTTGCTTCTAACCACCATAGCTTTCTCTTGGATTCTTTCAAGTCTTTCTTGGACTTAATTGTCACATTTTTCAACTCTTCACTGCTAAGATAATTTAATCACCTTCCTCCTGTATTCCTAACCCCTATCTTGTCAATAGCAGTACTTCTCTGTATACTCTCATGAAAAAATCATCATAAGTGGGAATTTTTTTACAATACTCACAAGTAAAACTTTCAAAAGGATTTCCACCACATGAAATATGAAGGCAATTTATGTGCCTGTAGCATCCATCTACCTTAATTTCAAGAGATCTATCATATAAGATAGCTTTTGTATATGGCTCTAGATACCATTCCTTTCCTATTTTAAGGTCGTGTAGAATAGATTTTATGTTGACGTCACATGCTTTGTAAGGCATGGTCCTTTGCCATAATCCCCAACAGAGCAAATTTAAATCATAAGAAGAAGGCATATATGGGTCACCGGTACAAGTAGAAGGTTCTTTTGAATTTTTTGATACGTTACTTTCTTTGGTTGGGTAAAGAAAAGAGCTCAGTGACTTTTGTTGTGGATTTGCATGAAAGAGCTTCTTTGGTCGCCCTCTAGCATTTGTCAAAACTACATGGTTGGTACATGTTTTTTTGGATATAGCCATGATGTGAGACTTTGACTTAATATGCTCTATGAGAATTGTATGCAAGTCCGATCTTGAAGGGCACAAATGCAACCATTTCTTATCATACTTGCATACAACTCTTACTCTCCCTTTATCTTTGTAGTCATTGAATGTTGCCTCAATAAGCTCAAAATTAGATCCTATGTGATTTCAAGTCAAGACTCACAAATTAATCTCTAAAATGATTAGAAATTAGCCCTAAGATACATATACAAAAGTGATTTTAAAACAAACCCCAACCTTACTAAAGCTCAACTCTTTCATAAACCGGTAATTGTCGTATATGAAAATAACATTTTATTGGAGGTTTCAATGGTTAAAAAGATGTCACTTGCCTTCATGAGTGCTATTAAAAATATCCATCTCCTCTACTGCAGCTAAAACCGCAACCATATTATCTTCATTGCTTTCTTCTACGTTTTTTGAGCTAGATGTTGCTCCCACCTTCAACCCTTGATTTGTCAAATATCTTATTTGATGTGCTTGGCCTTCTAATATATGGGTTCTCATGAAATTAGAAAGACACGAGTAAGCAAATTGCTTGCCAATGACTCCTGATCCATAAGGAGCTTCACATTCATGGCACCATACTCGAGCCAAGGGTGCACCATTAAGATCTTCTGTGGCAAGCTCAAACCTATCATCTCTTGGTGGGTTTTGCTCCCTCAACTTCTTGCGAGTCTTCTCACATTGGTTTAGCCAACTTTCAAGAGTAGACTTTGAAATAAATGTGCTCTTGAGCATGCTTTTAACATGCTTTAGGTTGTCACCTAGCTTGTGCAACTATGATCACCTTCATCGCTTGCATTGAAGTTAGTGTCCTCGAGAGTATCCTTCAATCCTTCACATATGTGTTTTCTAGGCCTGCCCTCATCCCCAACCTTATCTACCATGCTTGAATCTCTCTTTATACCAATAAACTTGACATTCTCTACATGCCAACGTTCTTCTTGTACTGGGTTTAGGGTGCAACCACTGTCATCATCTTCATCTTCAATTATGAATTTAAAGGGACCAGATATAAGCTCATCTTGTGTAATCTCTTATCGTATTGCACTATACATGGAATCAACCATAACTCAGACATAACCCAAAAGTTTCTTCTCACTAGACCCATAATCAAAGACCTTCATGCGAGTTGTTGAAGCCATGAATGATCAACCTTATAACCAAATACAAAAAAAATAAAATATTAGTAACTTCTCATATATAAAAAAACACTAATATTTAAAAAATAAATTAGAAGTGTTTCCATCACATAATACAAGCATCAATTTCTACTCAGTGGAAAATACACCCCACGTTTTTAGCTTGTAACTATTAAGGCAATGCATCTAGTAAAGACTTAAGTATTTATCTAATAAAGCCTATCCATAGAAAATAAAGTACATAGCATTAGAAATGATAAAAATATATAAAATTCACCAACACATTCTGAGCACTTGATCACGTTGATGACTAAGCTTACAAAACTAGGGTATTTCTCACAAGAGAATGTTTACTTGCACTAGTGGAGGTGACAAGTTATTGCATCACTTCAAAAGCAATAGTTTGTCGAGGAAAGTTTAAGAGGTTTGGTATCATCTACAATTGCTAGGTACACTTGGTCATTAGTTTTTTAATCATTAATTTATAATGTATAATTATTTTCTAATCATTAATAATTTAAAATGCAATATGGATACAATGTGAAAATCATAGCTTTTTAAACCATTGAAGTAGTTCTCTTTCTTGCACGCTTGTGTGTTTACAACAACAATATATCTCTTTGGAAACTTCAAAAAATCACATGTATACAACACTCCACTTGCACAATCATATTTAGCAAAGAAAATAAGAGAGATTGAAACTTTGTATATGCATTAAATGGTTCGTTAATGTTTCACGTATGCTATCTAGAGACTATTTATAGATATAAAATCTACACCATGATACTAAATATGAAACAATGTGGTTATTAAATTTCAAAACTTGAGAAAATCAACCGTGCAAATTGCTGACAAGACACATAAAGACACAAAATCTTGAAATAATTGCTCTTGAAGACGTACATCCACATAACTAACTTAATCTTAAAGCACAAATTATAAGCTGTATTCTATAGAACATATAGCTTTACAAAAAATATACAACTATCCTTGGTTTCATGAGTCATAGAGACTCCAAAAATTGATAGGTTGTTTTACAAAATACAAGGAGAGATTACAAGAGGTGGGTTGTTCAAAAAGGGTGAGCTAGAATAGGGCCAAGATCTACAAGTGATCTTTGTTCCTTCGTAGGATTAGTGCTCTAGTGTGCTCTCAAAAAGTCATCAAGATCTGCAAAGGACATTCGGATGGCCTTATCATCTAACAACATGCAATCCCGTGCCTTGAACTCTATTAAGTGCATGATGAATTCATCTGGGGTATCTCTCAGCTCCCTACGCAACCATAGATGTTGGCCTAAGTGCCAAAACTCAACGAGACAGACGATGAGCCAACCAACTGCATATATATCTGACTCCTTGCTGTAAGAAGACTCACACAATGGATCATAGATCTCAGGAGCAATCCATGGCCTTCTTTTCCTTTCCAACACTCCTTTTCGTCGGCACTCATCTACGATGTGCATGGGCTCATTTGGTCCCCTAGATGGGCAATTGAGAGCTCATCTTTTCATACCAAAAATAAGCATGAGACCCAATCTATGATGCCCACCTTGGGGGTGTTATATTTGGTGAAATCCAACACCATGTTCTTGGCATGTAAGCCCAAATGGACGATACTAGCACTATGCACAGCCTTCATCCCATCCACCAATGCATGGATAATGTTTGGCATATTATTGATGACGCCCACGATCCTAGCCCTCTCCTCTACAGAAGGCACCCTGTCAGGATCAGGTCTGAACCCCACTGATGGCTTGTGGAGATGCTTGATGGTTCTCCTATATTTACATTTTTGAAAAGGGCCCCACATCAATATATCATCTATTGTACCACCATTGAAAAAGGGAAAGGCTGTAACCCAAGGGGGCTCATAAGTAAAGGCAATGCATCATACAATGGATGCATTGACCTTTTGCATCCCACACTCCACTTGGAATTGCTGCAGCTTAACATTGTTGAAGCCCTTGTACATTTTGGCACAAAATGTTAAATCTAGAGGAAAATAAGTAATATTATCAATAGTAACTTGGACACACTGTCCAAAGGAACCTTCACCAATGACTCTACCTAGCTTGATTGCATCAAAGGGAATGCCAATCGTTGGTGCGCATTGGTGATTCCTTAATGTGCACAACGTAGTTCTTGCCCTTGATGGATTCTCTCTCTGCCTTGCGGGACTAAAACTGGGACTTGCATTTATAGTGGTCTTTAGATGCTTTGGTAGCGAGGTTGTCCCGGACAAGTCCTTTGCTCACTTTAAGCATGCCACCTCTTCTCTCCACTTCATGTTCCAAAAGACTAACCTGTCCTTCAATGCAGACATTGGTGCTAACTCCTTAAGATCTTCAACCATCTTGGGTGCATTCCCAAGCAGTGTACCACAAAGATGCAAGTTCTTCTCGGGATCCCAAAGTGCATCAGTGACTAGGTACGAAAGCCCTTGCTGCTGCAACATGGTCTGCATGGATGTACATGCTGAATTGCAGAAAGTAACAAAGACAATTTCATTACTATTGATGAGTGATATCTGCTCTTCTGTGCTGGATGATATAGCCTCTTTCAAGCAAATGCGCAGTGCTTTGGCAACGTTCAAGGCCATCTTCACAAATTGTAAACTCTCTACAATAAAGAAAAGAAGTGTATAAGCATAATGGCCAAGGCTTAAGCTACCAATTGTAAGCTAAGCTACATAACTTTAATATAAATGTATGACATATAATCTTTGATTAAGAATACAATTGTATGATATCAATCTTAATTTATATTGGTGTTGCATATGAACTTCAATTGCATGATACCAGCTAAATATTGAAAAGGTAATACAAATTACATCAAGTCATAACTTATTAAAAACATACAAATGCAAGAACATGATAGATTTTTAAAAAACTACACATAGATCAGGACATTTTTTGGCCGAATAGATGACCTAAATGCCCATCCCATCGAAAAAAAGCAAACAATTAGTGTATCAGGACATTAAGAAACCGAATGCATGATCAAATGCCCATCATTTATTTTATGTGTAGCTTGTCAAGACACTATTTAGCCGAATTCATGACCAAGTGCCCATCTACACCCAGGGGGGAAGGGAGGGTATCACAACCAAAGTGACACCTCTATGCCGAGTTCATGACATAGTGCCAAGTCAATTGTGACATACTTATCAAAAGACACTCACTTGCCGAGTTCACGACTAAGTGCCTATTTAACAAGCACCTTTGGCCCTACGAACTCATCACAAGACAAACATATCATGATGCACTCATCCCCCAAGACGCACTCATCCCTTGAGACCCTTATACATAGTGATGATTCTAATCATGTGTGTGTACCTATGTTATGCATTCAAGGAGGCAAGGGAGCATTAAGTGTTAACCATAGAAGTACATATACATAAATACATAAATCTATTAAGATAGAAGTACATATACATAAATACATACATATATCTATTAAGATATTGGTACATAAGCAATCTTTTAAATTATACACGTTACTTTGCACATTTGTCATAAAATTCTTTTTCATAATTCTCTTCTTATCCCCCCTTTCTCTTAATCAAAGGGATTCTCATTACAATTTTGAAGCTTTTAAATCATTTTGTAGGTCTTAGGGAGGGTCTAAGCAATAATATCTTATCCTATTTTCAATATTCTAGAAGTAAATCTCCATTCATGCTAATTCAACCAAAATAGGAGAGGTGCACGATGAATAGAAAGATCAAAACACCAGTACGAGAAAACCATCTATGTTGGAAAGCATTTCTCTATGACATATAATGGACCAAGCATCTCAAAGTAGATGTCTTAATTATTCTTAAAATAAAAACACAAAGTTGGATTGTTGAAACTGCGTATACCTCTTAAAGGGTTTCAAGCATGCCAAGCACACAAAATTTCCCATAGGTTGTGGATAGAAGGGCGTGTTCTACTAGCATTGACATTACAAAGTAGGGTTGCAAACGTTTTTGCTGCCAACATACATCTAGCTGCCCACATAGGAAAATTTATTTTGTTAAATCATGCCATAGGGGTTGTTATTGGAGAGACAACATTTATGGGTTGTCAATCTGGCTATTCTGCATCCTGCAACCTTAGGTGGGACAGGTAAAGTTGGTGGGGATAGGCATCCTAAGATAGGAAATGGGATTCTGATAGGTGCCACTGCAACCATTTTGGGCGACATGAGGGCGATGTCAAGGTGTGTAATATTTCCGCACACTGCATGCCGTAAATATTGACTTCCCGCATGTCGTGTAAATCTCGTGCAAAGATTATCACTAGTGCCAGCAGCTAATCTATAACCATACGTGGGAAATGGAGACACTCCACCTTAGGAAAATAAGGTCAGGGATTCAAACCGGCATAGCCGCGGGAAAACTCCCTCTTGGGAGGAGGATAAGGGGATAAAGGTGGAATTATTGCAAATTTTTTTATTATTTTCCCCAGCCAATGTGTGGCTGGGGGGAAAGGGATGGGCTAGCATGAGGGAGGTGAGAGGGAGAGAGCCATGCAACTGACCACGTGGGGAGGTTCCCTCTCCCCCCTTGGACTATAAGAACCCCCTCTTGGGGAGGGAGGAAAGGAGAGAAGGACATGGAGGCAGAAGATCGTGTGAAGGCCGACTGTGGAAGGAGAGGACGCGCCGTGGAGAGGAGGGTGCTGGACGAGCAGGAGGGTGAGAGGAGGTGGAGGAGGTCGCCAGGCTGCCGTGAAGGACGCGGGGAGGTCGCCAGGCTGCCATGAAGGAGGGGGAGGTCGCCAGGCTGTGAGAAGGAGGGGACGGGTCGTGTGAAGGGGAGAGAAGGACGCCTGTGGAGGGAGGTCGTTGTGGAAGGAGAGGACGCTGTGTGGGGAGCCGCTGGCCACTGGGAAGCCGCCGACAGGGAGCCGCCACGCCACATGGAACCACCAGGCCGCCGCCGTCCTCGCCTAGACCACGCCTTTTCTCCCATGATCATTGGGACCCCCCCCAACATGTCCACGTCGCAAGCAGAAGCTTCATAGAAGCTTCTCTAAGAAGCTTCTAAGGGGGCTTCTTAAGCCCCCCTTCCCACTACATTGCCCATAGGTCTATCCACACACCCCCCGGGTCTTTGAAGAGAAGGAGGCGACGAACCTTCTCACCGATTTTCCATAAGGCCTCTAGGCCCAGATCTTGTAGAGAAGAAGAGGGGATCTCTTAACACCTTTCCCCAATATCTTTAACCCCCGGGATTTTGAAGAGTAAAAGAGGAAGCCTATAAAGGCCCTCCCACTAATCACTTACAAGGCCGGTCCTAGGATTTTTGGGAAGGAGAAGAAGAACTCTAAAGCCCATTCTTGCAAGGCCCATTCGCAAGAGCCCTTTTCCGCGAACATCATCGTAAGGCCCACACAATCCTTCCTAAACCCGGAATTTCAAGGTGGATTAAAGCTCTCAAATCTCCATTGTCCAAGGGAACTCATAAGAACCCTAAGGCCTTCCCAAGGCAAATTCCGCAAGTCGGAACTTCGGTCAAGGAAGCCATATATCAAAGAGAGTTGCACATACAAGGGAGACGGACCAAGGTCATAAGACTGCAAGCCAAGGCCAAAAGTTGAAACCCACAAAGGCTAACTGGAGATCGAATTCACGATGGCCTCTAAAAAGATCACAAGGTGCGATGCGGAAGGTTCACCCCGAGCATACGTGGACATTTCCCAGAATTCACAAGTCCAGGTTTGATCTATTTGGATTCCACACAAAAGTATTGAATTAATCACGATAACTTCACGGATTAGGAAGCACTCATGCATGCTCGAATTCAACTAGTCAAGTTAAGTGCAATTGGAAAATGAATTGGCTATTTGAACATTTATTAGAGATAGCCTAAGATATGGAAATTGATCATTGGTACGTTCAATGGAGTTAATGAAAAGAGCATAAGGTGTCTATGCATTCGCAGGACCTTATTAGTAAGTTCCTTTTGTGCATTCAAAAGTGACGAACCTAGGACATCTGTTGCCTCATTACAAGGTTGAAATTATTGAGGTACACCTTTTTAATAGGCATGGAAAGATTAATGGCATGTCCCGTTTTTGGATAAATCTTCCTTGTAATAAGTTAACACCCATAAGATGTTATTCGAAAAGGAATAGAAGGCACGAAAATGATCTATGGACTTGCAAGTGGCATGATTATTTGACATAAATCCTAGTAGGACCTAGGAAAGTTAGTGTCCAGATTATCAGGCATTTTTACTTTGCCAAGAAAGGATAGGGTTATTGTGAACCATGTGATGCGTAGAAGCAGTGAATCGCATGTTTACACGTATTGGTGTAGTTGTAACTATTGATCTAGTTTATCACCTTTGGGAAAGGTTCATCCTTGTCGCAAGACAAGTATATTGTGTTGTCTAAATCACATAAACCACAAGGGATTCATTTGGGCATGGTTCAGTCGATATGACAAGTATCCCAAGTGCTAACTAGGGTTTGGTGCGGCAAGAATTGACCTAGTTTTACATTTGTTGCCAAGTTAGAACCGCAAACCCTAAGATCTTACACACATTCGGAATGTCGAATCAATTGGATGTTCATGCATAAAATGATCTAAGGTTTTATCCTAAGGATCATTCGTTCTAATGATGAAACTCCGACGGAGTTGCAAATATCTAGGACCATGGGCCAACATAACTAGGAATGGTTTGGAGGATACCCTAAAACCCTGTTACTCGGCTGGAGGTAAATTCCGTGACCGGAAACGCTAAGCAATGGGTAGAATGATCCCGTGAAATTAGATGCAATACATGTGCAAAAAGCTGCAACATTGTATAGACTTGAGATTTGTCCACAAGAGAGTTTTGTCATCTCTCGAAATGAGGTTGGCAAGTTATTGAAGGAATTTAACTTACAAGAGGATGAGTAATCATCCTGTTACTCACTTTCCTTGGGGAATAATTGCCAAGGGAAAGGAAAGTTAGGTATTTGCAAAGGACCAGACAATAAACTAAAGCGACATGGTCGCTGGATCCTGCCACAACAAAACCTAAAGTATTGGTAGGGTATGACCCTAACCCAAGAATGATAGGAATCTTGCCAAGTTGCAATTGATTCCGGATCGAATGCAGGTTGCATTCGGAGAAAAGGAGTCACTCCTTAACAGTTTGCTAGCTAAACGACCATTGAAATTGATTGTGCTTGTAACAGTTTAGAAAGGACTGTTTGCATTGTTTGCTCAATGAACTAAAGGATAAAAAGATATCTAAATACTTCAGGTTGAAGCCTGAAGGGAGAGGCAGCTTCAGTTACCCCCGACTGCCTGCCTGACCCTAACCAAGGGGGTTGTTAGCCGCACCGGGAACGTGGACCGAACTCGCCGTGAGAGGTCTCTCCGTTGAGTTCTGCTTGGAGCAGGAGGACGCTTGGGTGCCAGGGGGGGCTCTGGCTGTAAATCCCTCGCCTTCCGGGCCCTGCACAAGAGGCTAACGTGACTCGGGATTGGATCTCGAGGCCCGCATACTAGTCTACGGGCGGAAACTTGGATTAGTGATCCCTGGTGGATTACTGGATAGCCTTCGGGTGGATTATGAATACGCCTACGGGCGGGAACTCCTTGTATTCCAAAGATAAAAGCATAAAATGATAATAAAGGAGTTGTTTGACATTGTCTTCTTTATGTCCTGTGATAAGATTACGTGAAGGAACCAGTGCTTAACAGGGCTAATCAAGGAAGCTGTTTGTATATGTCAAACTAATGTGGTAGGTAATTACATAACTAAAACAAACCGAGGAAAGTGCAGAGGATGGACCATGGGTCTGTCCTATGGAAGGGTGGTCCCGGTTAGCCGGGAACTTTTCTCAAAGTCTTCGGCGAACAGAGGATGATCGTCATCTCCGAAACAAGTAATGAGAACGATGACTTGGAATTACCGATTACCCGATTCACGCTGTTTTAGGGGAACGGAATGGGACTATGCCTTATGGCAGAGAGGTTGAGCCTTGCTTCCCTCTCGTTTCCCATTCTCCTTGATCCAAGTGCAGCGTGAATCCGCTTTGGACTTGGCGTTTCTGCGTAAAGTAGCTAGCTCGGGTCTGACGCTAATTGTTGCTAGCTAATGACCAAACAGGGAAACCCAAATTCAGGTCGATCCTAAGTGGGAACGGCCAGGATACTTTTGCTACGTGGCAGACTCGGGAAGACCTAGATTGCAAAACCCGTAACATTCCATGGGAGTGCCGGGTGGAGTTTTCTAGACATCCTTTCCGATGGACTGCTAAGACGTGTCCTGAATGGTTCTAGTGGACACGTTACAGTTGGTATCAGAGCAAACCAACAAAGGACTTGTTTTTAGGAAATTTTAATAAGAAGAAGTAAAGCAAATGTTGTGTCCCAAACATTTCCTTACTTTGAATACTGTCTTGCAGAATTATGAAGCATGGAACAGGTTCTTAGTGTTCCGAGTCATGTTTATGACCGCGATGCATTCCACGGATTATCGACAAAGGGTTGAGATGATGAACATCCTAGACCGCATTTACAATCCATCACCTGTGTACGTGGAATGGAGATGGATGGGTGTTACAGGGATCTATTACATAACTGCCTATCAACCTGCGTACCTTCAAATTAACTTGAAGAGAATCAAGTGGATGGAGGATTTGAAGATCATAAAGCTATTCGTCTTTATTGAGGCTCACGCAAACGCGACCCTACAGGTCGGAGGTCGAAGGGTTAACCAGAATAAGTATGTGTACGGGGAAGTGATTCAAAGAATCCCTGCCGACCGAATCAAGGTTTTGGGACGTCGTGAGAAGAATAGATATCAAAGGAAAAGATACCCTAATCTTCCAATGAACTATCGATTCCTGAAAATCGATGACCCCAATCCGTACTATTACTCAGTTCCTGTAGCTGAATGCAACAACATCTTATTCTCCTCGAATTGATGTATTAACTTGTTCCATCGCCCCAAGAAATAATTGTAAGGGCTATGCTGATATGAATGGAATAAAACTTTTTCCCGATTGTCTTGACTATGAATATTGACGTAAAGTGATTTGGTCACTTGGCTGAAGGAATACGTGGACGTAGTTTCTGAAGAGTTAACAGAACTCCCACTTCAAAGAGAAGTAGATCATGAGATCAAGCCACTAATAGGAGCTGTGCCAATTGTGAAGAGAACCTATAGTATGTCTATATCGGAAGCAATTGAGTTGAAGGAACAACTCAAGCAACTACTAGATTAGGGCTACATCCGTCCTAGCAGTTCACCATGGGGAGCTCCAGCCCTATTGCAGAAAAAGAAAGGTGGAACACTTCGACTAGGTATTGATTACAATGAGTTGAATTAATCAACAGTCAAGAACAAGTATCCAATTCCTAGAATAGATGAGCTTCTTGACCGCCTTCAAGGTGCAAAGATCTTCTCCAAAAATTGATCTCAGGTCAGGCTACTATCAAATCAGGATCAAGGATGAGGATATTCCAAAAACGGCCCTCAATACAAGATATGGACACTTTGAATTCTTGGTTATGTCATTCGGGCTTACAAATGCACCTGCCACCTTCAATAGATTAATGCAGGATATTTTTAGACCATATCTTGATGACTTCGTGCTTGTCTTCTTCGATGACATTTTAGTCTATTCTAAACAGGAAGAAGATCATGAACCTCAACTACGGATTGTGTTGGAGACAATGAGGTCTCATAAGTTGTATGCAAAAATGAAGAAGTGTGCATTCTTCAAACGGCAGATTGAATATCTAGGATTCATCGTATCATCTGAAGGAATATCAGTAGATCCAGCCAAAGTCAAGATGTGCTTGAATGGCCAATACCAGTATCTGTCAAAGAGATACGTAGTTTTCTTGGCTTGACAGGATGGTATAGGATCTTTATCAAAAACTATGCTTTGATTGCAGCACCTCTTACCAACTTACTAAAGAAGCAGACTTCTATTACATGGTCAACTCCCGAGCAAAATAGCTTCGACCAATTGAGGCAATGTTTGGTATCAGCACCTATTCTGAGACTTCCTGATCTCAATAAGGAGTTCGAGGTAGTAACTGATGCTAGCATTCTTGCCTTGGGGTGTGTTCTTATGCAGGAAGGTCATCCAGTAACATATTCTTCAAGGAAATTGAAGAGTCACGAAAAGAATTATGCCACTCATGATCTGGAGTTATTAGCTGTCATCCATGCTCTAAAGCTTTGGAGACACTACCTGTTGGGAAATAAGTTCACTCTAGTAACCGATCATAAGAGTCTCAAATGGATTTTTACCCAGAACGAGCTCAACATGAGGCAACGTCGATGGATTGAAGTATTGGAGGAATATGATTTTGAAATCAAGTATCGACCAGGGAAAGAGAATGTAGTTGCTGATGCACTCAGTCGCAAGGCATTCCTAAACTCCCTAATCTTGCAGAATCCATCAACGGCCAGATCTCTGGCTACAAAGGTATCTATGCCAAGCAACCCAATACTCGAATTAGCTAGAGAGGAAGCATGCCATGACTTAGCCTACCAAGCAATGATAAAAGAAATATCTACCAAGGATCAGAATCCGAAGTTACAGGCCAAGTATCTTGAATTTTCTATTGACAATGGACTTGTTTATTACAGAACAAGGCTATGTATACCAGCAAGCCAGTCACTTAAGCAGAAGATATTGTGGGAAGCTCATGACTCCCCTTTCGCAGGACATCCTGGCTATGCAAAAACTCTCAATGCAGTCAGGAAGAGCTATCATTGGGAGAGGCTCAAAGGTGACGTCCTCAAATATGTCACCGAATGTTTGTCTTGCCAACGTATCAAGGCTGAACATGTCATGATGCCAGGAAAATTGCAACCACTTAACATTCCCCAAATGAAATGGGAATTCATCAGTATGGATTTTGTGGTGGGCTTACCCCAAGTCCAAGGAGGGTACAACTCCATTATGGTTGTAGTTGACATGCTTACTAAGGTTGCACACCTGATTCCAGTAAAGACAAACTATAAAGCCTCCGATATCGCAAGAGTGTTTATCAAAGAAATATTCAAGCTACATGGTTTACCTAGAAGGATCATTAGCGATAGAGATTCTCTTTTCACTTCTCACTTCTGGAGAGCTATCTTTGAAGCTATTGGGACTCAACTCTGTTTTAGCACTGCCTACCATCCCCAAACAGATGGACAAACAGAGCGAGTAAATCAAATCATTGAGGATATGCTTAGGGCTTACTGCTGTCAAGAGCCAAAGAGATGGATTCAATACTTGCCGTTAGTAGAATTTGCTTACAATGCTTCTTACCAGCAGAGCATTCAAATGACTCCCTTTCAGGCATTGTATGGTCATGATTGTCGAAGTCCCCTAAATTTTTCTGATCCTACCCTGAGAGTGGAAGCTTCAAGACAAATGTTGGAGGACATGGATGACCAAATAAGGTCAATAAGACAAGACATACAAGCAGCCAAAGATAGACAAAAGGCATATGCAGATTTGAAGTGCCAAGAGCGGATCTTCGGAGAAGGAGACATGGTCTTCATTCGAGTACGGCCGAAAAAGAGTTCTTTATCTCTAGGTAAATGCAAGAAGCTAAGTCCAAGGTATTGTGGACCATATAAAATCCTCAAATGCCTAGGACCCAATGCTTATAAATTGCAACTTCCTGATAACCTAAAAGTTCACAATGTATTCCATATTAGTCTCTTAAAAAAGTATGTACCCAACCCAAATCATGTACTTGATAACCAACAAAATTGTAATGCCTAGTCAAGGAGTCCTTGAACTAAGGACGGACAAGATTTGAGATGCTAGGGTGAGACAACTGAGATCCAGAACCTTGAGAGAATGTCTCGTCCAGTGGAAAGATTATCCTAAGGAGGGTGCTACCTGGATGGAACAAAGCTCTCTCAATCTTCAATATCCCCAGTTTATCTCGAGATGAGGACATCTCGATTCTTCTAAGGGGGAGAGAATGTAATATTTCCGCACACTGCGTGCCGTAAATATTGACTTCCCGCATGTCGTGTAAATCTCGTGCAAAGATTATCACTAGTGCCAGCAGCTAATCTATAACCATACGCGGGAAATGGAGACACTCCACCTTAGGAAAATAAGGTCAGGGATTCAAACCGGCATAGCCGCGGGAAAACTCCCTCTTGGGAGGAGGATAAGGGGATAAAGGTGGAATTATTGCAAATTTTTTTATTATTTTCCCCAGCCAATGTGTGGCTGGGGGGAAAGGGATGGGCTAGCATGAGGGAGGTGAGAGGGAGAGAGCCATGCAACTGACCACGTGGGGAGGTTCCCTCTCCCCCCTTGGACTATAAGAACCCCCTCTTGGGGAGGGAGGAAAGGAGAGAAGGACATGGAGGCAGAAGATCGTGTGAAGGCCGACTGTGGAAGGAGAGGACGCGCCGTGGAGAGGAGGGTGCTGGACGAGCAGGAGGGTGAGAGGAGGTGGAGGAGGTCGCCAGGCTGCCGTGAAGGACGCGGGGAGGTCGCCAGGCTGCCATGAAGGAGGGGGAGGTCGCCAGGCTGTGAGAAGGAGGGAACGGGTCGTGTGAAGGGGAGAGAAGGACGCCGTGTGGAGGGAGGTCGTTGTGGAAGGAGAGGACGCTGTGTGGGGAGCCGCTGGCCGCTGGGAAGCCGCCGACAGGGAGCCGCCACGCCACATGGAACCACCAGGCCGCCGCCGTCCTCGCCTAGACCACGCCTTTTCTCCCATGATCATTGGGACCCCCCCCAACGTGTCCACGTCGCAGGCAGAAGCTTCTTAGAAGCTTCTCTAAGAAGCTTCTAAGGGGGCTTCTTAAGCCCCCCTTCCCACTACATTGCCCATAGGTCTATCCACACACCCCTCGGGTCTTTGAAGAGAAGGAGGCGACGAACCTTCTCACCGATTTTCCATAAGGCCTCTAGGCCCAGATCTTGTAGAGAAGAAGAGGGGATCTCTTAACACCTTTCCCCAATATCTTTAACCCCCGGGATTTTGAAGAGTAAAAGAGGAAGCCTATAAAGGCCCCCCCACTAATCACTTACAAGGCCGGTCCTAGGATTTTTGGGAAGGAGAAGAAGAACTCTAAAGCCCATTCTTGCAAGGCCCATTCGCAAGAGCCCTTTTCCGCGAACATCATCGTAAGGCCCACACAATCCTTCCTAAACCCGGAATTTCAAGGTGGATTAAAGCTCTCAAATCTCCATTGTCCAAGGGAACTCATAAGAACCCTAAGGCCTTCCCAAGGCAAATTCCGCAAGTCGGAACTTCGGTCAAGGAAGCCATATATCAAAGAGAGTTGCGCATACAAGGGAGACGGACCAAGGTCATAAGACTGCAAGCCAAGGCCAAAAGTTGAAACCCACAAAGGCTAACTGGAGATCGAATTCACGATGGCCTCTAAAAAGATCACAAGGTGCGATGTGGAAGGTTCACCCCGAGCATACGTGGACATTTCCCGGAATTCACAAGTCCAGGTTTGATCTATTTGGATTCCACACAAAAGTATTGAATTAATCACGATAACTTCACGGATTAGGAAGCACTCATGCATGCTCGAATTCAACTAGTCAAGTTAAGTGCAATTGGAAAATGAATTGGCTATTTGAACATTTATTAGAGATAGCCTAAGATATGGAAATTGATCATTGGTACGTTCAATGGAGTTAATGAAAAGAGCATAAGGTGTCTATGCATTCGCAGGACCTTATTAGTAAGTTCCTTTTGTGCATTCAAAAGTGACGAACCTAGGACATCTGTTGCCTCATTACAAGGTTGAAATTATTGAGGTACACCTTTTTAATAGGCATGGAAAGATTAATGGCATGTCCCGTTTTTGGATAAATCTTCCTTGTAATAAGTTAACACCCATAAGATGTTATTCGAAAAGGAATAGAAGGCACGAAAATGATCTATGGACTTGCAAGTGGCATGATTATTTGACATAAATCCTAGTAGGACCTAGGAAAGTTAGTGTCCAGATTATCAGGCATTTTTACTTTGCCAAGAAAGGATAGGGTTATTGTGAACCATGTGATGCGTAGAAGCAGTGAATCGCATGTTTACACGTATTGGTGTAGTTGTAACTATTGATCTAGTTTATCACCTTTGGGAAAGGTTCATCCTTGTCGCAAGACAAGTATATTGTGTTGTCTAAATCACATAAACCACAAGGGATTCATTTGGGCATGGTTCAGTCGATATGATAAGTATCCCAAGTGCTAACTAGGGTTTGGTGCGGCAAGAATTGACCTAGTTTTACATTTGTTGCCAAGTTAGAACCGCAAACCCTAAGATCTTACACACATTCAGAATGTCGAATCAATTGGATGTTCATGCATAAAATGATCTAAGGTTTTATCCTAAGGATCATTCGTTCTAATGATGAAACTCCGACGGAGTTGCAAATATCTAGGACTATGGGCCAACATAACTAGGAATGGTTTGGAGGATACCCTAAAACCCTGTTACTCGGCTGGAGGTAAATTCCGTGACCGGAAACGCTAAGCAATGGGTAGAATGATCCCGTGAAATTAGATGCAATACATGTGCAAAAAGCTGCAACATTGTATAGACTTGAGATTTGTCCACAAGAGAGTTTTGTCATCTCTCGAAATGAGGTTGGCAAGTTATTGAAGGAATTTAACTTAGAAGAGGATGAGTAATCATCCTGTTACTCACTTTCCTTGGGGAATAATTGCCAAGGGAAAGGAAAGTTAGGTATTTGCAAAGGACCAGACAATAAACTAAAGCGACATGGTCGCTGGATCCTGCCACAACAAAACCTAAAGTATTGGTAGGGTATGACCCTAACCCAAGAATGATAGGAATCTTGCCAAGTTGCAATTGATTCCGGATCGAATGCGGGTTGCATTCGGAGAAAAGGAGTCACTCCTTAACAGTTTGCTAGCTAAACGACCATTGAAATTGATTGTGCTTGTAACAGTTTAGAAAGGACTGTTTGCATTGTTTGCTCAATGAACTAAAGGATGAAAAGATATCTAAATACTTCAGGTTGAAGCCTGAAGGGAGAGGCATCTTCAGTTACCCCCGACTGCCTGCCTGACCCTAACCAAGGGGGTTGTTAGCCGCACCGGGAACGTGGACCGAACTCGCCGTGAGAGGTCTCTCCGTTGAGTTCTGCTTGGAGCAGGAGGACGCTTGGGTGCCAGGGGGGGCTCTGGCTGTAAATCCCTCGCCTTCCGGGCCCTGCACAAGAGGCTAACGTGACTCGGGATTGGATCTCGAGGCCCGCATACTAGTCTACGGGCGGAAACTTGGATTAGTGATCCCTGGTGGATTACTGGATAGCCTTCGGGCGGATTATGAATACGCCTACGGGCGGGAACTCCTTGTATTCCAAAGATAAAAGGATAAAATGATAATAAAGGAGTTGTTTGACATTGTCTTCTTTATGTCCTGTGATAAGATTACGTGAAGGAACCAGTGCTTAACAGGGCTAATCAAGGAAGCTGTTTGTATATGTCAAACTAATGTGGTAGGTAATTACATAACTAAAACAAACCAAGGAAAGTGCGGAGGATGGACCATGGGTCTGTCCTATGGAAGGGTGGTCCCGGTTAGCCGGGAACTTTTCTCAAAGTCTTCGGCGAACAGAGGATGATCGTCATCTCCGAAACAAGTAATGAGAACGATGACTTGGAATTACCGATTACCCGATTCACGCTGTTTTAGGGGAACGGAATGGGACTATGCCTTATGGCAGAGAGGTTGAGCCTTGCTTCCCTCTCGTTTCCCATTCTCCTTGATCCAAGTGCAGCGTGAATCCGCTTCGGACCTGGCGTTTCTGCGTAAAGTAGTTCGCTGGGGTCTGACGCTAATTGTTGCTAGCTAATGACCAAACAGGGAAACCCAAATTCAGGTCGATCCTAAGTGGGAACGGCCAGGATACTTTTGCTACGTGGCAGACTCGGGAAGACCTAGATTGCAAAACCCGTAACATTCCATGGGAGTGCCGGGCGGAGTTTTCTAGACATCCTTTCCGATGGACTGCTAAGACGTGTCCTGAATGGTTCTAGTGGACACGTTACAAGGTGGGGCATGGGGCCAAGATTGGAGGTGGTGTAGTGGTACTCATATACCATGGATCAGACATGGTCTCATTATGTGATTTAAGCTGCTCAAAAATGCATTTTTCAACTAAATAAATCTTTATCTTACAAGATAATGATGGTGTACCTGTGAGCTGTTGATTATGTCGATTTATTCTACACGGAGAGACAATAGTTGTGGGTGACAATGAGGCTACGATGGATAGCATCGACAGAGAAGGCTGTATCAAACAACGTTGACAGAATCATTGAAAACATCGACAGGTGGTAGCATCAAACGTGGGAGGAGGCATCGAACTACGTGGGAGGAAGTAGCATCGTTGGACAGCATCGATAGGAGGTGGCATCGACAGGAGGCATCAAGGACAACACGTGGGAGGAGTCATCGATGGACACCATTGACAAGAGACAGCATCGAGGGCAACATCCCCACAGGAGGCAATATCCACAGCATCGAACGTTAGCATTCACATTATCCACAGCATCAAACATTAGCATCATCGGTAGCATCCACAGCATCAAACATCAGCATCATCGACAGCATCCACAGCATCCACAACATCGAACGTCAGCATCAAACGTCAGCATCATTGGCAGCATCAAATGTCAGCATCATTGACAGCATCAGACGTTAGGCAACATCTAACATCAAACATCAAACATCAAACGTGGGAGGAGGGCCACTATGCCTGGTGTCAGCATCGAAAATCGAACACCGTCAGCCTCTCTCTCTCTCTCGACTCCAAGTAGGAGGCAACATCAATTGCAGCATCTACAGGAGCATCGACAACATGTAGGAAGGCGGGAGCAAGTAGAGGAAGGCGGGAGTAGGTAGGAAGGCATGAGAGAGAGAGAGAGAGAGAGGAGCCGATGGGTAATTATAGAGAGTGGGAAATTATGAGAGAAAGAGAAGGTGGGCATTCATAACAAAAACATCCATGTGCATTTGCACTTAGTCCACATTACACCTATAGTACTATGTGCATCAATGTTGCACGTATACCCATGCACTAATGCACATAGTCTTGATATCATCTAACTTGGCTCATAGATCACTACATGCATAGTGACCCACACATCCCTCCTAGGAGTCTTACCCCAATGCATACCCAAACCTTCACCTTTCATACATACTAACACGCATAGAGTAGGGCAAATGGTTAGATCACACCATTTCATGTGGAAACATCTTTATGCAGGTGAACTTTCAGGATCAAACATTGAAACAAAATGTGATATGCAAAGAACAAAGGAAATCAAAAGCTAGAGCACAAAAGCCATGGGAGGCATAAGGTAACACTCATTTGGACAAGTGAAACAACATTGATTGACTTATTCTTTGATTATCTAGTGTGTTATAAATTGCTTGATTGATGAATTCAAAAGTTGCTGAAAAAGAGATATAGTTTTCTTACATTCTAAGCACTTGAATGTGCTTGGAATTAAGGAAATGTGCAATCATTGCTTATGATGGTCCATGTATGTTTTGAAAATTGTCACAAAATTCATTGAACTTGATTAGCTAGCAACAAAAAGAATGAGACTTAGAAAGCAAAGATAAGAATAGACTGAAAGACCGAAAAATACTCAAATTATAACAAGAAGGTCTAGGACTTAAAATCCTCATTCTAGATTCAAAATATTTCCCCCCATTGAGAGAAAATACCTAGCCTTAGAAGGAAGCCTTAACCTTCTTTAACACATTGTACAATTGAATATCTCTATTATGATAAAAAAAGCTATGGAACATAACATCATAGAGTTGGAGCATGAAGGTCCAAATCAATTTGCAAATATCAATGATGATACATAGCAATAGCTTGCACACATATAAGCTATGATGTCCAACCTTCACAAAATCATTTTGAATGTAGAAGCATTAGGGTTCTTGCGAGATTTGCTTTCAAATCTAGGCAGAACACACATGAAACTCAAAACCACAAGAATAAAGCCACAAAATGATTTTGTAATTGTCGGGGAAAACTAACTTATTGTTGTAATTGTCTTGGCACAACGAGGGATCTTTAAGCTACTGCGTCAATATGATATTTGATTGAATGCAAAGGGCTCGCAAAGGGGAGCTACCAATTGCTAGACCATCTCTCTTACTGAGACTTGTATTGTATTATTATTAATGGTGTCAAAAAAGAATCTATGAGTTACAAAATTGGAAGTCATTTGGCCTCCATTTGGCTAGCTAACTTAGCTCATTATTGCTAAAGTGATTCTCCTTACAAAGTCCCCTCAGATATCACCAAACTTTTGGCCATATTGCAGCCTAGACAACTTTCCCATCTCCTTCTCCTAAGAGGAGTTTAATGTGTGGCTACCATATCTCACGTAGTGTAAAACCTAGTTATGTTAACAACAAAAGTTTGTGGGCTGGGATATAGGATTTTGGGTTATGAATAGTTAATCCCCATTGACTCAATTTGGGAAGAACCTCCCTCCAAATATAGGGGGCATGGAAACCATCCCAAAATAAGTGTGAAGGCATTTCACTCCTCCACAGACACATAGACCATCTAAAATGCCTTTGTTCTTTAATTTTTAACGTATAAAAAGAGCACCTGAGTTTCCAGTTAAATACTCTATCTCTGAGAGGAGCCCTAATGTTCCAAAGATGAACAAGTGCCTCCTCAATCTCAACATCTGACAATTCAATGCCGTAGATTCTGCAAATGTGGCTAAAAACAAGTCAGCACCTTAACAATAGCTTCCTAACATGAGTGGAAGACAATGATTGGCTAATCTTCTTTCCTTCTATGCAGAGAGGGGGGGTGTTATCCATACTAAGATGCGATTTACTACTACACCATTGTACCACTTCTATTTTGACCACTATCCATGATAGTTTACAAGGTTGAGTGAGTTGAGCAACCTCTTGATTGCCCTCCTCCAACACTTCTAATCTGCCTTGATGTAGCCAATGCCTAATTTTAAGGACTCCTTTTTTTCCAAGATCCACAACTCTTAAATCAAAGTGGGCCACTTTACTCAAGATAGTGAGCCACTTAACTTGAGTTAAGTGTGGCTAATTTTTTGGAGCCATGCACTACCTTGCCACACACCATTTTACTAGCATATTCCCTAAAGGGAAATGCTAATAAAATTGCAAGGAGAGGGAACAACTATGGATGCTTTGCCTCATCCGACAAAGGCACTTGTGTTGCCTATAATCCTCAAACTTTGAAGTCATCTAGATCTTAATGTGAATTGATGAAAAGCTATGATAGAATCCGTCCCCCCTCCCCCATGCTAGTTGTAAATATTTGTCTCATGAGAACATATATGCATTTAAGTATTGATTCTCCTCCCCCATCTTCTCCCACCCATCCCCCTCATGAGAACATATATGCATTTAAGTATTGATTTCCCTCCCCCCATCTTCTCCCCACCCATCCCCTTCCCATCCCACACACACCCCTTGTCCCCCCCCCCCCCCCCCCCCCCAACTTGATTCCCTAAAAAAGTGTGCTTCTAAAAATTTTTGAATAAAAAAACCCCTAATGTAAATTTTACATGAGGTGCATTTATAAACCCCTTCTGTTTTTGGAAAACTGTAAGTCCACATAATAAAAATACACATTCTTTTGAACTCGCATGGTATATTACATGTTCTATAAGGTGGATCCCCCCCCCCCCCCCCCCCCCCCCCGAGTCCACAAGAAAGGCCCGAATCACTAGTTCTCGGTGATTCAAACACCATCGGATTACCAAGGTAAAAGCTTCAAAACCTTGATTGATTGTGGCAGTACACATTCCTTCATTTCACCAGTCTGTGCAAGAAGATTAGGAATAGCCACAAAAGATACACCTACCTTACTTATGGAACTAGCAAATGGTCGTGAGGTCACTTGTACCAGGCAAACTGCTAAGGTGAGATTCCTACTGGGTGGAAAGTCGACTTCGGTCAGATTCAGGATTATGAAGCTAGGTGTCCATGAGTGTTTGCTCGAAATGGATTGGCTTAAACCTAATGATGCGCACATTCAATGTGGAAAGGGCCAAGTTTCCTTTCGAAATTCTGAAGGGGAATTGGTCACAACTCAAGGAGAGGCTGGTATGCCAAAAATTCAACTGGCCAAAGCATCTCGGATAATGAAAGGAGTTTGAAAGGGGATACCTGCCTATTTGATTAAGCTAAATAATCTAGATTGGAATCAGGAGTCTAGGGAAGAATCTTCATGGTTAACGGAAAATGCAAACGTATTTCTTGAAGAGTTTACAGAACTTCCTCCTCAAAGGGAAGTCGATCACGAAATCAAGCTAGCGCCAGGAGCTGCACCAATCGCAAAGAGGCCATATAGAATGTCCATCTTGAAAGCGATTGAGCTGCAGGAGCAACTCAAGCAACTGTTAGACCAAGGCTACATTTATCCTAACAATTCGCCATGGGGAGCTCCAGTGCTCTTCCAAAAAAAGAAAGATGGAACGCTTCAGCTATGCATTGACTACAGAGGGTTGAATCAATCAACCATTAAGAACAAATACCCCATTCCAAGAATAAAGAACTTCTTGACTGTCTTCAAGGTATGAAGGTCTTCTCCAAGATTGATCTCATGTCTGGATATTATCAGATAAGGATCAAGGAAGAAGATATCCCAAAGATGGCATTCAGTACAAGATATGGACACTTTGAGTTCCTGGTCATGTCATTTGGGCTGACAAATGCTCCTGCCACCTTCAACAAGCTAATGAAGGATATCTTTAGGCCCTATCTTGATGACTTTGTACTCATCTTCTTTGACGATACCCTAGTCTACTCCAAGAAGGAAGAAGATCATGAACCCCAGCTTTGCATTGTCCTTGAAACAATGAGAGCACACAAGCTTTATGCCAAGAAGAAGACGTGTGCATTTTTCAAGCGACAGATTGAATATTTGGGATTCATTGTATCAGCAGAATGAATTTTAGTAGACCCGGCCAAGGTCAGAGATGTTTTGGAGTGGCCAACACCAACAACTGTCAAAGAAATACACAATTTTCTTGGATTGACAGGATGGTACATGGTCTTTATAAAAAACTATGCTTTGATTGCAGCGCCGCTGACCGGTCTACTGAAGAAGCAAACATCAATTGTATGGTCACCTGCTGAACAGTCCAGCTTTGACAAACTAAAGCAAAGCTTGGTATCAGCACCCATCTTGAAACTTCCAAACCTCAGTAAGGAGTTTGAAGTGATAACTGATGCTAGCACCCTTGCCTTAAGATGTGTGCTTATGCAAGAAGGTAATCCTGTAGCATACTCTTCAAGGAAACTGAAGAGCCATGAGAAGAATTATGCTACCCACGATTTGGAGCTATTAGCTGTCATCCATGATCTCAAGCTTTGGAGACACTACTTGCTAGGTAACAAGTTTACCCTAGTGATGGATCATAAAAGTCTTAAATGGATTTTAACCCAGAATGAGCTCAATATGAGGCAACGTCGATGGATTGAAGTGCTGGAGGAATATGATTTTGAAATCAAATACCGGCCTGGAAAGGAGAATGTAGGTGCCGATGCACTCAGTCGAAAGGCATTTTTGAATTCTTTGATTTTGCAAGATCCATCAACAGCTAGATCTCTAGCCACAAAGATATCCATGCCAAACAACCCAATTCTTGAGCTAGCTAGAGAAGAGGCATGCCATGACCCAACCTATCAGAAATTGCTAAGGGAGATCCCATCAAGGATCAAGACCCGAAGCCACATGCAAAGTATCAAGAATTCTCTATCAATAGTGGACTTGTCTACTATAGAACGAGATTATGTATACCGGCACCAAGCCAATCACTCAAGCAGAAGATACTCTGGGAAGCCCATGATTCCCCTTTTTCAGGACATCCTGGCTATACCAAGACCCTTAATGCAATCGGAAAGAGCTATTATTGGAAGAGAGTCAAAGGTGATGTTCTCAAATATGTCACTGAATGTCTGTCTTATCAACGTATTAAGGCCGAACATGTCAAAATGCCAGGAAAATTGCAACCACTTGACATTCCCCAAATGAAATGGGAATTCATTAGTATGGACTTTGTTGTTGGCCTGCCCCAAGTTCAAGGAGGATACAACTCCATTATGGTTGTGGTGGATATGCTCACCAAGGTTGCAAATCTTATCCCTATTAAGACAAACTATAAAGCCTCAGACATTGCAAGGTTATTCATAAAGGAAATATTCAAATTGCATGGGTTACCCAGAAGAATCATTAGTAATCGTGACTCTCTCTTCACATCACACTTCTGGAGGGCTATCTTCAAGGCCATTGGGACTCAACTCTATTTCAGTATAGCTTACCATCCCCAAACCGATGGTCAAATGGAGCGAGTCAACCAAGTCATTGAGGATATGCTAAGGGCACACTACTGCCGTGAACCCAAAAAGTGGATTCAATATTTGGCACTGGTTGAGTTTGCCTACAATGCTTCCTACCAACAAAGCATTCAGATGACCCATTTTCAAGCATTGTATGGGCACGATTGTCATAGTCCTTTAAACTTTTTGGATCCAACCCTGAGGGTTGAAGCTTCAAGATAGATGCTAGAAGACATGGATAACCAAATCAAGCCAATAAGACAGGACATCCAAGCCACCAAGGACAGACAGAAGGCTTATACGGACTTGAAACTGCAAGATAGATCCTTCATTGAAGGTGACATGGTCTTCATTCCCGTACGTCCAAAGAAGAGTTCCCTATCCTTGGGTGAATGAAAAGAACTAATTCCAAGGTATTCTGGACCCTACAACATCCTCAAGTGCCTAGGGCCTAATGCTTACAGATTACAACTCCCTGAGAACCTAAAAGTTCATAATGTATTCCATGTCAGCCTTCTGAAAAAGTATGTACCTAACCCTAGTCACGTACTTGATGATCAACAAGTTGTAATGCCTAGCCAAGGAGTCCTTGAGCTAGGGCCTGATAGGATCTTAGATGTTAGGGAGAGGCATTTGAGATCCAGAACCTTGAGAGAATACCTCGTCTAGTGGAAAGATTATCCCAAAGAGGATGCCACATGGATGGATGAAAGTACTCTCAACCAACAATACCCCCAATTCTTCTCAAGATGAGGACATCTCGATTCCTCTAAGGGGGAGAGAATGTAATATTTCCACACGAAATATTAATGATTTTAGACCCCGCACACCATGCGCAAAAAGAGGTTCAAAATAATCTCCCGCATCAATAAATGTTGGTGGCTAAGTGTTCCCTCCGCGTGCATTAATAAACTCCAGCTCCGTGTTGTGTATGGAAGACCGTGGCTTGAAACCGCAAGCCCACATGGGAACACCCTTCACGGGAAAAGGCAAATGGATAATGGACAAAATTTTGCAAATTTTTTTACTATTAATCCTCTCCCCTCAACATGGTGGTGGGGAGAGGGAGTACGGAGGGGACCTTGAGTTATGTGGAGAGCATGGGGGAGGGAGGAGGCATGTAGAGCCACGTGTGTGGCTATCTCCCCCCCCCTTTTTCTATATGACCCCCCCCTCCACAAGAGGGAAGGGAGGTCATGGAGCCGTGCTGCTGCTGAAGGGAGGAGAGAAGATTGTGGTCATGCTGGCCGCCTGTGTAACCAGGCCGCTGCCATCCACCTCCATGCCGCCTACTGCCGCCGCGCTGGCCTGCTGCCACCTCATCACCATCCTCGTCATCATTGTCATCGCCCTACCCATCATCCTCTCCATCAATCATTTTCTCTCTCCACGTCCTTATCTGTGGAACAAAAGCTTAGAAGCTTCTAAATTAAAGCCTCCATAGCCCCTTTTCACCCTACCTCTCCCAAGGTTGTAAAACTAAGTCTCCAAGGCCCGTGTCCTATGCGGGAGATAAGATCTCGGATAGAGAGGATCTGATACGAGGAAGTGACCCAAGGGAAGTTGCTGCGACAAAATACACTGCATAAATGGCTCCAAAGCTAAAGACGCGAGGCGCACACGCGGGAGCTTCCAACTGGAGTTCACGTGTGGACAATGCTACGAGTCCTCATGCCCAGGTTCCAATTGTATTCTCGCATGAAAGGGATGCGTTAAACAATATGGTTTTTAGGAAAATTTAAATGCATTTATTCATTCATTTTACAAAGTTAGTGCATGTCGTGCATTTGAAATTGCTTGTACTTCCAAGTTGCAATCCTGAATGAATATTGCATAGGTTAAAATATGGATTTGTCTAAATGAATCCTTGATTGCCTCGTGAAAAAGAACAATGCATAATGCACTAGGTAATAATTTCCTAGTCGTGACTCGTGCATGAGATAATCTTAGATGCCCATTGATTGTTGTCCAAAAATAGTCGCAATGCATGGGAATGAATTTATGATCTTGTAAATTGCATGCAATGATAGTTCATTTTGAGACGGGTTAAGTGCTAAAGGACGGGTTAAATCATTAATGGACTCATGGCATTCGCTCATGCATGGAGTTTTTTTATCAAAGTTTGTATTTAGAAAAGAATGCATTTCATATTAAAGCTTGAATTCAATGCATTAGACAAAGGGTTTATAGGCATAGTTCTTGATGTAAATCAACGTAGGGTTTATAAGAGTTAGCACTGAATTGTCAATCATTATATTTTAGGCAAGGAAAAGTAACGATCATTGTAGAATTTATAGCTGCATAGAAGGAAAAAGTCTATGGTTTTGAATTCGCATAATTGCATGGAATGCTATATCTTGCAATTATTTACATCTTTTAGGGGAAGCATTTGCATCTCTAAGGAAAGAACACCTCTTCTCGCAAGACAATTAGATCAATTGGGTAAATCGCTTGTAGTGGTGCAACTCAAACGATGATCACCTCAATGCGCTAGGTAGAGTTAAGTCACGATAAAATTCTGCCTAGTATCACACTCCGAAAACCAACTTAATATTTTCGACCTCAAAGGTCCTACCCACATTCACGGAATGTTAGTGTTAGTTAAACGCCCATGCACGAATGATCTAGGGTCCTCACCTAATGATCAGATGACCAAATGCTAGATTTCCACAAGGAAATTAGGAACCCTAGGGCCAAAGCATTATCCGTCTAGTAGGGTTAGGGTTGGACTGGGTCAAGAGGACTCCGAAACCCTACATTCGGACCAAAGGTATTTCTGTCTAAAGAATATCATGTGATGGGAGAAATAATCCCACAAGTTAGGCGCGACACTTGTCTCGTGCAACAAGTTGCAGCGTCGCATGGTTTTGTGTCTAAATCACAAAATGGTATTGCTACTCCTTAGAACAAGTTTGGCGAGTTCTAAGTATAAGTCTAATTTTCTAGGGGATGAATAGACATCCTCTTACATCAGCCTTATGTGAGGCTGAGTTACCAAGTTAGGGTAATTATGAATTGCCTAGCAAGAAATTGACCAATCAAGTTAGGGCGACGAGGTTGCCCAGGATTTATTGTCTTTAATTTAAGGAAACATAAGGTGGAAACAATTTGGGTTAACTAGGTATGAACCCTAATTGAAGGAAAAAAGGGTAAGCAAGTAACTTATCTTATGAAACCCTTGGGATCTTGCCAAGTCGCAATGGATCTCAGATCGAATGCTGGATGCATTCGGAGAGAAGGATTCATACCTTAGCAGTTGGCCGTACCAACGACCACTAGATTGATTGTGTTTGTACAGTTAGGAGCACTGTTTGTACTTCTTTGCTCAAGGAATCTAATGCTGGAAATAACTAATGCTTCAGGTTGAAGGCTTGGAGGGAGAGGCAACATCAGTTACCTCGGATTGTCTGCCTGACCCTATCCAAAGGGGTTGTTAGCCGTGTCGGGTACATGGACCAAACTCGTCGCGAGAGGTCTCTCCTTCGGTGCTACTTCGAGCAGGAGGATGCTTGGGTGCCAAAGGGGGCTCTGGCTATAAATCCCTTGCCTCCGGACCTTGCACAAGAGAGTGACGTGACTCGGGATTGGATCTCGAGGTCCGCATAATAGTCTATAGGCGGAAACTTGGAATAGCGATCCCTAAGGATTGCTCGAATTGCCTTCGGCGGGCGGATTATGGAATTGCCTTTCGGGCGGATTATGGAAGAGCCTTCGGGCTGGATTATATGATGTATTCCAAACACTGATAAATAAGATCAATTGTTGAAAAGGAACTTGTTTGACATTGTTTTTCTATGTCAGTGCTTAAGTTACATGAAGGATCCGATGATTAATTGGCTAATTAAGAAAGCTATTTTTGCTTGCCAAACTAATTGTGGTAGGTAATTAGATAACTAAAACAACATGAGGAAAGTGCGGTGGATGTGACCATGGGTCCATCCTACGGAAGGGTGGTCCCGGTTGGCCGGAAACTTTTCTCAAATGGAATTGACAGCAAGGTAACGATGACCTAGAATCTAGAAAGCTAGAGTCCCGATTTATACTGTTTTAGGGGAACAGAATGGGACTATGCCTTATGGGTAGAGAGGTCAAGCTTCGCATCCCTCTCGTTTCCCATTCTCCTTGAACCAAGTGCAGTATAAATCCGCTTCGACCCTGATGTTTCTGCGTAAAGTAGATCGTCTGGGGTTCAATGCTAGTTACCTCCGAGGAACTTGACCATTAGGAAATCCTGATTCAAGTCGATCCTAAGTGGGAACGGTCGGAATGCTTTCGCTTCATGGCAGACTCGGAAAGACCTAGATCGCAAATCCCATGACATTTTGTGGGAGTGCTAGGCGGCACTTTTTGGACTCTCTTTCTGAGGGGCTGCTAAGACGTGTCCTACAAGTCGACAGGTGGACACGTTACAACTAGATACTATTGGTAGACTGCAGTGTCAAGTCCTTAGGTAGATCAGAAGTGGTCGTGCCTTTTGTTGCCCTTTGCGCATTCACTTGTGTAGATTGAGCATCCGTTGAGCTAGTCAAGGCGAATTGCATAGGCATATCTTCAAGTTGAGAACTACGGGAGGTGTCTTGTTGCGTATCTTGGGCAATTGGAAGCTTAGATTGTGATAGAGATTGGGATTGAGTAGCTGCACTTGACGACTGCTGTTGTGCTTCCTATGTTCGTTTAGGGAAAGAGGGTATAGGAGATTTGGGACTCCTAAGTGGACTTGTCACTGGCTGGAAGATTTTCTCATGGCTGCTAGATGATTCGGCCATTTGCTTTGTTAAGAAATCAACCTTATCATGAGCAACATTGCGCCTGTGGTGCTTATCATCCTCTTGGGAAGTCAAAGGCTCCATGGGCACTAGTGGTCTTTGTGTACACCCAACAATTACATATGATATCTACTTGTTAAGCATGCTAGGCTGAGGATCTACCTTTCGAATAGTCATGGTTTGTTTCTTGACTTCAATTGTGAGGGGCTCATTCACTCCGATGTTGTTGACTTGAGGCTGGGATTTTGATTTAGATTTCCTCCTTCACTTCTTTGCTTTTGATAAGATCTGGCATTCAACTAATAGAGGTGGTTTAGCAGGGAGCTTTGGCACCCAAATCCATTGGTTACCTGCATAATACCCTTGAGCACGTAGCAATGCTTTAGATATCCATCGCGGCGTTGTGCTGGCTCTCCATTGATACCTTCGTCTGTAAGGCTTGGGATTCTTTTGTGGCATTCTACGATATTTGTAAGTCCAAAGCCTAAAGTCCAAATCCTATCCTTAGCATTGTCTCCTAACCTTCTCATTTCATGCATGGCCTTGCTCGTTAGTTCTCTCTGTTCAACATGCGCTTGTATCAACTCTTTCAACAAGTACTTGCTCTCATTACCAGGTTTGCCTGGCATGTCAGAATGTTCCTTGTCTTTCCCCTGAGGTTTGATGAGGTCACCCTTACTAAAGGTTGTGATTATCCTCACACCTCGGTAGTGTCAAGTGTATTATTTGTGCTATGTAATTGGCCTCACAGTTTGTCACCCTTTCGAAGGGTCTTCCTAGGAGGGTTTCCTTTTCACAATTAGCACTATTTGGGGGAACATGGAATAGGATAGGCAACCTTTTAGCCTCAATATTTACAAGGATTTTGCACTTCTTGATAAGCGCTTGTGGGTGTCTCCCATAAGGATTAAGAGTTGCATCACTTAGTGCGAGCTCTGATTAGCCTAATAGGGTCCATATTTCATAGATCGAGATATTAAAATCAGCTCCTTCATCGATGAGAGTGTCGACACAGTGATCTCTTTTTGTGGTGAGTTTGACCCTAAGATAAGCAGACGTTACTATGTCTTCATATTTCAGGTCTTGGCTTATAAATTCAAGCCTTCTAATACATGCCCTTGAGTCCCCGACTACACAACCAAATGTGGATTCTCTACTGATGTCTTGGGTCATCTATGTGATGGGACCTAAAATGGGGTGGCACTGGCTATGGCACTAGTCGGACCTCATACTCATGACACACAAACACCCTCACGGCCTCGTGGACCAGGAGCATCAATCTAATGCTAAAGGACAAACTGCCCTAAAGCTTAATTCCTGCATTTATAGTTTATAGTCCAACGTTTTCCTAAAACTCCTCAAAGGGAGAACCCAAAGTACATAGGCATAACGCCTTGTCACACACACATAGGAGGCACTCCACCGACTAATAGTCGGAGCCCCACTGTAGCTCTCCTACATCGCAGGGATTAGCCCTTTGATGCGCTGCTAAACATATAACAAAAATGAGCACAAACTCCTCTCAAGGTACCAATATTTTACGTTCCAGGATGTACCATTCCTCACTACACGTTCCCCTTAGGACCCAACTACTAACCTATAGCTTAGGACATCCTCTCATGCTCATCGTTGGTCACAACCTAAGGAAGATAGGTGCCATGCATCCAAGAGGTTTTTTTGATACCTTTTAATTATTATGCTTAATGCAAATTGTATATGACTATGTGCTCAGACAAAAGAAAGGTCAGCATCGTGCATGGTGCACAAAGCATTCTTTCCATGAATTTTACTAGCGCGTGCTGTGTTGAAAGGAAGCGCTGAGCCATATGCCCATGCTACCATCCTCTTTATTTAAACCGTTTTCTATATGCCAAGTGCAATGCATAAATCAAATCCTTTCTTTATCTTTTAGTGTTTCAGCCCCTTTTCATCCAACTCTTAGCATTTTATATCATTGATCGGTTAGATACGGTTTCTATGCACTTTTCCCTTTTTAAAAGAACGATAAATACGCACAAAACATAGAAATGGGAACAAACTGAGGCCAACTTGTGCTTTGCCATTGTTATACATTTCACAAACATAAATATAATTTTCTCTAATTTCCCTCAGCACATTTTTTATTTTTCCCTAATTTTAAACCCATTTTTTCCATTTTTAGGCATTTTTTCATATTTTTCTTTAATAAATAATGATTGAAAATGAGAATTCATTGTGGGCTGTGGCCCTTAAGTTCATTAACAGCAAAAAATCAGGTTTAGTTGGTGTGACATATCATATTTTTCATTTATATAGCAAAACCCCCAATTTTACCCTTAAAACACGTATTTTTCATGCATTTTAACACTAATTCCGGCCATGTAGCCTTATATTTTCTGATTTTCAGATTGCAAACAGTTGAAACTCATGGCAAACAATGTCATAATGAACTTTCATCCCATATGAACAAGATTTCATAAACCAGATAGCATAAAAAGATCATTTTTCTTCATAAAAATAGCATTACTGCTTATTTTCAGGTCTCGATTTCTTGGTCTTGATTACGGGACTGATTTCCAACATGCATTTAATGCTCTGAATCTTCAAGAATAGCACTCTTCATGTCTTCATCCATCCGGAAGCAATGCAGTCTCATCCGGACAAGCTTTCCTCCATCATTCTTCATTGTCTTCTTCCACACAAGAACAATCCCTTAAGGGAGAGAGAGTGAGGAGAGAGAAATACTAAAATCAGAATTCTCCATTCAGGCCACTATTGGACGAGCGAAGGACGGCGATATGCTCGGCCCACAGGGGGAAATCAAGGCCCAAGATCTGTTCCATGGGTTGTATGCAACCCCCCAATCATGAGAGAGAGGAGAGAGGGCGCAAAATTTGGCGTGAAGATGATGGCGCCTCCATCTCCTCCTTCATCTTCTCTCTCCACATTTTTTCATCTTGTATGCTTAAAAATTTGAAGGGGGGGAGGGTGGGGTCAAAACTCAAAAGGCATACCCAATTTTGGCCTCCCAAGTGTCCACCTTTTCATATCTTGACCATTTTGTGGCCATTTCCCCGTCCTGGCTCCGATTTGAGCTCTGAAAAATCTTAGGCGTCGAGATTGACATCCCGTATTGGCTGAAAACTCTTGAAAACCCACATGGCAGTCTGAAAAATTATCAATAATCAACGAGTGTCGCTTGGACGCCTTTTAAGAGTCGTATTTCAGTTGGTGCTTAAAATCGTCCTAGTTGGAGCCGCCGCCTTCGATGTTGAATATTTTTCCCCTAAATTTCAGATTTTTTGGTAAATTTTAGACACATCCCGAGCTCAACACTCTGCTCTCATTGGTGACCACGGGATAGGGTGACTCAGTCGTCGAATCCCACAACAGATCTGCACAAAACAACTAAAGGAAGCATCAAGCTGATATAAAAGAAATACATACTAAACACAGCACAATGCTCACCCTACCCCCTGACAGAACCAATGTTGAGATGACAAGCTCAACACATGTGGACATTGATGATGGACCGCCTGGTTAGATGGGTCCACACGTCTACACTTAGCACGTCGGTGGTCATTATGACTCTCACATGGCCACTGACTCACTACTTATTATATTCAGGTTGTTACACCTATTTACAGCTGGCATAGTTATAGCGCCAGTCGACTAGTGTAGTCGGTTATGCATTGTTTGACTTAGTAGGCGCCTTTCCTTTTATGTTGTATCTTATCTATACTTTGTGTACATTGTAAAGAGTGTGGAAGAAGAAGAAAAAATCAGCAAGAAAACGTTTTGGCCTCCATCTCTCTTCTTGTCTCTTGAGTGAGCTTCTCCTTGTGCATTCTGTGTGTGTTCGGCGCATCATCTTGAGCAACCCCCTCCACCACGCGATTCTTGACATGGTATCAGAGCCGCACCACTGAGAGAGGCTGATTTCGAAGGTTGAAGCAAAGGGGAAGAAGCAAGGTTCGAGCAAGCAAGCACGGGTAAGAAGCTCTCCCATCCTTCCACTCTTTCTCTTGGATAGTGCTTGTGGAGGCACCGGAAGCAGGGCAGAGCAAAAATCTCAGATTGCAGTGAGATTTGGTGTGCGCGAAGAGCACTGTATATTCTGCAGATATGCCCTTTAGGGCTTTGCCACAGTTATTTTGGGCATTTGAGGCCATTTCAGGGCCCGTTTTAGAGTCGCACGTTGCGGACAGCAGTCTCAGGGTATACTGTGACTTCAGCTGTATCGACCGACAGTGAGTGCGCAGGTTACAGATTTTAGATATGTAAGATTAAAGGTGTTTACCAGTGAGTAAACACGAGATTTATCTGCAAACAGGTTGCAGATTGCATGTATTGTTGAGCAGACAGTGAAAAAGGCTGTCTAGTGTATTGCTGTGCACTACAGGTCGAGGATTGCAGAAGATTTGCTTGCTGTTTGGTATTATTCTTGTGATAATGGCAGAGAACAGTGGAAGCCCCATCATTGAGAAGCTTGACAAGAACAACTACCCTTCATGGAAGTTCCGTGTCACGAACTTTCTTATTGAAAAAGGCCTCTACGAGTTCGTTTCAGGTGAAGAAAAGGAGCCGGAGGTGAGTGATCCTCCAACTGCAGAAGAGATAAAGGCACGAAAGGAATGGAATGCAAAAGACAAGAAGGTCATGTATTGGTTGTCTGCAGTAATTGACAATAATATGTTGGGACACATTAGAAATGCGGAGAATGCATATGCAACTTGGACCATACTTGAAAGTATGTTTTCTGTAAATACAAAGGCACAAAAGATTCAACTCAAGCAAGAGTTGAATACATTGAAGAAAGGGAAGATGTCTATCAATGAGTATGCATTGAAGGTAAGGAGCATTGCAGATGCATTGGCAGCGATTGATGCAATGCCCGTTGATGATGATTTGGTGTCGTCTACCTTGGGTGGACTTAACAATGAAAAGGCTTGGAAGTCTTTTGTAACTTCCGTATATGTCAGAAAGCCATTTCCAGATTTTGATGAGTTGGTCTCTCTAATGATCACTGAAGAAATCAACATGCAGAGTGAGACATCTGAAAGAAGTGGTGAACAGGTCCAGGCTTTCTACTCCAGTTCAGGAAGGGGACGTGGCAAGTTCTCTTCAAGAGGCCGTGGTACAGGATGTGGTAGTGACAACCAGCAAAACAGATTGAATCAGCAATTTGGCGATATGCAGGTTTCAGGAGGTCATGGTAACTTTAGAGGCAGGGGGAGATTTAGAGGAAGAGGTGGATGGCAGAACAGAGGTTCTAACAACTCTGGTATTGTGTGCCACTACTGTGGCAAAACAGGTCATATTGCAGCCCAATGTTATGCTAAGAGAGATGATATCCGCAGTGGTAAGTTGCAGCAAGGAAACTATGCATCGTCTTCACGACAGAATGAAGATAAAAATGAACGTTTGTTCGTTATGCAATATATGCTGAATGCTGTTACAGGAAAGGGAACACATGAAGATGTTTGGTATGTTGATTCAGGTGCATCCAATCATATGACCAGCCATGCAGAATGGTTTGGAGAGATGCAGGATTTGCAGAATGCAGGTTATGTGCAGACGGGTGATGACTCATGCCACCCAATTTCACACATTGGAAAAGTTCCCTTGTCCTTGCATGATGGTAAGACAAAGAGTCTTTCAGATGTATTGCATGTGCCATCTATTACAAAGAACTTGGTGTCAGTCGGTCAAATGGTAGAGTAAGGGCTGCAAGTCAGATTTAATGCAAAGGGCTGCTTTGTAGAAGACTTCAATGACAAGTGCAGGTTGGTAGCAAAGGGAAGTAGAGTTGGACGTATGTTCACTCTAGATGCCGGAATTCCTACTATGAATGCTGCTATGTATGCCAAAGGAAAAGGTGTTGTTGCAGACATTGAAATTTGGCACAAACGCATTGGACATGCAAATGTACAAAGGCTGAAACTAATGCAGTCCAAGGGGTTGGTTACAGGTTTGCCTACATTTAGAGTTGCAGAATTTCAGAAGGTATGTGAAGCATGTCAATTTGGTAAGCAGGCAAGGCAACCTTTTTCACATGATAGAGATGTAAGCAGAAATATTATTGATGTTGTACATACAGACATTTGGGGGCCTACACAAAATGTATCTCTTGGAGGCAGTTCATACTTTGTCACATTCATTGATGATTGTTCTAGAAAGCTGTGGGTATATTTTATGAAGGAAAAGAGTGAAGCGTTTGAGCACTTTAGAACTTTCAAGGCTGCAGTTGAAAGAGAAACAGGCTTGAAAGTAAAGTGCCTGAGGTCAGATGGAGGGGGAGAGTACCTCTCAAATGAGTTCAGTGATTTTTTGAGGTCTCATGGGATAAAGAGACAGTTCACATGCAGGTATACCCCACAGCAAAATGGGGTTGCAGAAAGGAAAAACAGGCATATTGCAGAAGTTGCACGCGCCTTGATGGTTGAAAAGAATATGCCTAAGCATTTTTGGTCTGAGGCTGTTCATACTGCTGTTTATATTATGAACAGAACCCCCACAGCTGCAGTTCATGGTATGACCCCCGAAGAATGTTTTACAGGTAAGAAGCCTGATGTTTCACACTTGAAAGTATTTGGCTGCATTGCGTATGTTCATGTGCCAGATGAGTTGCGGAAGAAACTGGATCCAAAGGCTGAAAAGTGTGTCTTTATTGGATACTCTTTAGAGCAGAAAGGGTATCGCTGTTACAACCCTGTCACATGTAAGTTCAAAGTTAGCAGGGATGTCATCTTTGATGAAATGAGCAGTTGGTATGCATCTAGTGGTGATGCATTGGATGTTGATGATGATCATGACACTCATGTGCAGGCTGAAAAGCAAGAATCACGGACTCTTAGTGGACCAGAGACATCATCTAGTAGTCCTTGGTCTGGGAGACTAAGGAGTACCTCTACATCTTTAGGTGCATCTAGTAGCACTACAGGTAAAGACAAAGGAAAGAATAGAGTGTCAGAAGGCATTGATGCAGTTCTTGATGGAGACTCCAGTGGCTCAGAGAGCTTAGATGATGAGCTTGGCATTCCTTCAGTGAGAACTCCAGGTGTGCAGAGAGCACGGGCTGATACAAAGACTCCATTGAGTGATCCTGTGGTACGCAGGTCTAGCAGGGTGAGATACCCTGTTAAAAGATTTGGTTTTGAAGGTTATGCAGCTCACCATTATGCTTATATGGTGAAACTAGTTGAGGATGTTGAGCCTACATGTTTTGAGGAGGCTGTTGGTCATGCTCATTGGGATGCAGCAATGGATGAGGAGATGGCTGCATTAGAGGCTAATAAGACTTGGGATCTAGTATCATTGCCAAAGGGAAAGAAAGCTATTGGATGTAAGTGGGTTTATAAGATTAAGCACAATACAGATGGTTCTATTAGCAGGTACAAAGCTAGGCTGGTTGCAAAAGGCTATGCCCAGACATATGGCATAGATTATGATGAAACCTTCAGTCCAGTTGCTAGGATGGCAACTGTCAGATGTGTGATTGCTTTGGCAGCAGCCAAAGGTTGGAGGTTGCAGCAAATGGATGTAAAGAATGCCTTCTTGCATGGTGATTTGCAGGAAGAAGTGTATATGGATCAGCCAGCAGGTTATGAAGATTTAGAGCATCCCACGTATGTGTGCAGATTGAAGAAGGCACTCTATGGGCTCAAGCAAGCACCTAGAGCATGGTCTGACAAGATTAGAGAGTATCTTGTCAATATTGGTTTTTATGTTTCTGATGCTGATCACTCACTTTATGTGAGAAAAGGAGATGCAGGTTTGGCCATCATAGTCATCTATGTGGATGCCTTGATTATTACAGGTGATAGTGATAGTGGGATTGCTGAAGTCAAGGGTTGTTTGAAGATGAAGTTTGAGATGAAGGATCTAGGTGAGCTAAGGTACTTCCTTGGCATTGAGGTGGTCAGATGTGAGATGGTATATGGCTGTCCCAAAGACAGTATGGCTTGGATATGTTGTCCAAGTATGGTATGACAGCATGCAAACCACTTTCAGTCCCGTTGGAGCAGAATGTAAAGCTGAGTGCTAATGTTGGGGATGAGATAGAAGACCCTACTATGTTCAGGAGGATAGTGGGGAGTTTGATTTACATGACTATTACAAGGCCAGACTTGAGCTACGCTGTTGGTCTTGTGAGTCAATTTATGCAAGTACCTAGAAAACCACACTTGGATGCTGTGAGACACATATTGAGATATGTCAAGTCCACATTACATTATGGACTTTTCTATGAGGCAGGTATAGATGTACATGTGTTTGGATACACAGATGCAGATTGGGCTGGTAGTATGTCGGATAGAAGATCTACCAGCGGATACATGTTTTCTCTTGGTAGTGCAGCAGTTGCTTGGAGTAGCAAAAAGCAATCTACAATTGCTTTGTCGAGTACAGAGGCTGAGTATAGAGGTGCTGCTGTTGCAGCATGTGAGGTAGTATGGCTGCAAAAGTTATTGGCTAATTTGGATATGCAGGTGGAAGGTCCAGCTGTCATTTATTGTGACAACATGAGCAGTATACAGTTGGCTAGAAACCCTGTGTTCCATGCCAAGACAAAACATATTGAGGTACACTACCACTTTGTGAGAGAGAAGGTACTAGCAGGTGAGATTGACTTGGTGTATGTCAGCACACAGGATTAGATAGCTGACATCTTCACGAAGGCATTGGGTACAGAGAAGCTTCAAAAGTTTCGAAGCTTACTTGGAGTTACAGAGATGCAGTTGAGCTTGAGGGGGAGTGTTGAGATGACAAGCTCAACACATGTGGACATTGATGATGGACCGCCTGGTTAGATGGGTCCACACGTCTACACTTAGCACGTCGGTGGTCGTTATGACTCTCACATGGCCACTGACTCACTACTTATTATATTCAGGTTGTTACACCTATTTACAGCTGGCATAGTTATAGCGCCAGTCGACTAGTGTAGTCGGTTATGCATTGTTTGACTTAGTAGGCGCCTTTCCTTTTATGTTGTATCTTATCTATACTTTGTGTACATTGTAAAGAGTGTGGAAGAAGAAGAAAAAATCAGCAAGAAAACGTTTTGGCCTCCATCTCTCTTCTTGTCTCTTGAGTGAGCTTCTCCTTGTGCATTCTGTGTGTGTTCGGCGCATCATCTTGAGCAACCCCCTCCACCACGCGATTCTTGACAACCAAGGCATGACATCCACAAGGAGTAGGCCTAGCATAATCTGATAGAAGGTCCAAAGCTAGTCACTAACCAATTGTTCCAACACGGCCAAACTAAAAAGTACTATCAAAGGGGTTGCTCTAAGTGGTGGTCTGAACTACCTACCTAACTAAGGACAACACAACCAGGAACTCCTACTAGGCAAGGACTCCTATAGCCTGATCACGAAGTACTTTCTTTGACCACATTACTTCTTTTAGGGTTTTATTTCTATACTCAAGCATGTAAAAAGGAGGGAGCTGAGCGTAGTGACCTAAGGAGAATAGGGCATCGGCCTCAGGTCCTGTCTCGGTACCCAAGAACCTACCAAGCCCTCGCAAGGCGACACTTAATCCTTTTCTAATGCTCACTTTTATTTTTTCTCCAACCTTCCTTACTTTCTTCTTTTCTAGCAAGACGCCACCCCTAGGAAGACAAGGCATCGACCCCAGGTCTGACTCGTCCCCAAGAACCTACCAGGCCTTCGTAAGGCGATGATCAGCTGCTTAAACATTTTTCTTTCTGTTCTTTTCTAGTTCTACAGGGGGTTAGAACCCCTTTTTACACACCTTTGTATATATTTAGTTCTTTTAAGATATTCAGGGTTTCTTTTCCTCTATATCATCATTATTTTTCTTCTGGTAGGCTTCTCTAACTGCCTCACAACTAACAAGAACTCCTAGAACGGCTGCCTAGCAAGCTAGCAGCACAGAGTCACTAGGACTCCCTTCTAAAACATGTCTTTTGATGCTTGACAATGTCTTTACAAGAGGCAACGACTACTCAAACCTCCCTCAGACATACATAACCTAAACCTCGGGACTTCATGCCTTGGTTGCCGGTCCTCAACAAGAAAGAAAGACCCCCTTACAAGTACACAGACATATATAGCATAAAAACCACAGTACTCATAAAGGAGAGATATCACTTGGATAGGGCCACGAGAAGCTTCCACGCAACAAAAGACTCCTTCCAAGATATTCTTTGAACCTGTCTAGTACAGAACTAAAACAAGAAACCATTAACCGCACCTACACTAAACAGAAAACCGGCCCTCTTGGCCTAACGAAATAAAACACTTAAAACCTCACAACACTGGCCCTCTTGGCCTAATGAGATAAAATAGAATAGTACCTACACATCCTTCCCTGGAATAGTACATATATACAATAATGGGCTCCTTCCTAAGGAGGAAAACACAAGGCTCGTAGCCCTAAACTAAATGCATAAGGTTATGACCCATCCCTCCTACATATATAGCAAGAGGTGTACGCATAATATGTTGTCTAATCAGCCTATGGATACAGGATAATAACGGTAGATTGGTCTCGGCTACTCTTTGCATCACCCATATCAACCATCGTCTGCCATATATTGCATGCTCTGATAACATACCCCACAAGTGACCGGGTCATGTTTCATCATTGATCACAATATCCAAACTAGGACCACAATTGAAGTAGAGGTCTTCCTCATAAGCAACATTTGCCAAAGAATCCGCAAACTAATTCCAGTAACGTGGGATCAGCTGAAAATACACTCTCTTAAACTCATCAAGTAGGGTCATAGCAATTCGATGATACATACAGAGAATGGGATTCGGCACTGTGTATGTCCCATTTAGCTAATTCAGGATCAACTGGGAATCCCCTTTTACTAACAACCGACGAATACCACCTTATTTGGCAACATGCAGTCCCATAATCAAGGCTTTATACTCCACCATATTGTTAGTGAATCCTACCCCGAGATAAATAGCTAACTTCATCATTACTCTACGCTGGGGATCTCGGATTACTACTCCAACACTCCCTTTTTTATTAGGGTCCCTGGACACTCCATCAAAATATAATGTATACGTCCACAATGGGTTTACACAACCAGCCATCGCGAACTCCTCTATTCGTAATTATGGTAATCAAAGTTTAGCATGTTGAGAGGATGAACTGACGGCTTCATCCCACCTTCTTCATTGAACTCAACAGGGATACTCGTCAACAGTTGTAAGCAGTGATGGCGGAAGACTTTGATCTCCCACACAAAGGTTCCGTCTTCTTGCTCAATCACTTTGTATCCTTTGCTCCACCAGATGAGTTTCCCCTGATGGTATCTCTGCTCCAGATATGAGTGCTCCAAATAAAGAATTAACCAACCCATCAATCGGCTTTAAGCTCTTTTGCAGGTCTCAAATCATCCCCAGCATGGACCTGCAATGCATTTCCTTTGTATTAGCATACTTAGAAATAATAAGGTCTAATCTTATTAAGATTAACCTTATTTTTAAACTCTACTCCCTGTAGATCAGCTAGTAGAGCCGTAGACCTATTTTTCCCTAACCTGAAAATCTTTTAGGGGCCATTCCATTTAGGTTCCAGCTTCCCTGGAAACAGCTCCCTAGGCACATCATAATATAGAACTAATTGCCCTTTTTTAAAGGTATACTTATTCGCTCTAAGGTCATGCAACTGCTTCATCTGATGTTTAGCTACCTCTTGGTGTAATAAGCTCTGCAAGTTCAGCTCATCTAGGTGGGCTATGGTCATGAAACATTCAAAAAGGGAACCCTCATCTCCCAGAGAGTGGTTAATTGCAAACCGTATGGTTGGCAACTCAATTTCAAGGGGTAACACACACTCTTCCCCATAAACCAATTTAAATGGAGTATGGCCGGTAGCTCGCTTGAACGTTGTATTATACGCCCATACTGCCACATACAACTTCCTGTCCCAGTCTTGTTTCTTCTTAGAGACTATTTTAGGCAAGATCCCCACAAGTTGTTTATTAGTACTTTCAACTTGCCCGTTTGCTTGTGGATTATAAGGAGTTGTTTTATTGTGCTTGATTTGCCAAGCTTCAGTCAAGCTTTTGATCACTTTGTTCAAAAAATGAGTGCCACGGTCCGACACTAGTTCCTTCGGGGGACCAAAATGGCAGATAATCTACTCTAAAAGGAAACTTGCAGTCTCTTTTGCATTGTCCTGCCTCGTCGCCCGTGCTCTAACCATTTTGTGAAATAATCAGTTGCGACTATAATATACCTCTTCTGAGTAGTAGACGACGGGGTGATAGGACCCACAAAATCAATGCCCCACTTCTCGAATGGAAGGATAGCCATAATAGGCATAAGTGAGCGTTTCCTATTCTCTCTACTATCATGTCTTTGACAGGTATCACATCTCGTAACATACTCAAAGGAATCTTGGAAGATGGACGGCCACCAATACCCAGCTCTTAAAGCTTTCTGCGTCGTCAATCGTCCTGTGAAGTGCCCTCCACATGCAGAGTCATGACACTCCTCCAAGATGAAAGGAACCTCGTCAGGCATCACATGTCGGCAGTAGATATCACCAACACCCTGCCGATATAGTGTCCCTGCGATCAAGGAAAACTTCAAAGCTTACTGTTTGATTTTCCTCTTTTCTGACTTTGACAAACCAGCTCCAGTCTCTCCTGTTGATAGATAATGCGTAATAGTAGCATACCAAGATGGAATAGAAGCTGTATTAATTTTAAACATTTCCTCAATATCACTTGCTTTAGCCAAAATCTCTTTCCGCTCCCCGAAATCCACAAGGCATTCCACAATACCCTGCAACCTTGGTGGCTTACTCTTAATATCATAATCGAACTCCTGCAAAGTGATTAACCATTTTACCAAGTGATCAGGCGATTGTAGCTTGTTCATAAGAAATCTAAGCCCTTCCGCCTTTGTATAGAACACTACCTTTTCATAGAGGATGTAGTGCCTGAGTTTCTTAGTCCCAAAGACCATCGCAAGACACAACTTCTCCATGTAGGTATAGTTAATCTCTGAAATGCCCAAATTCTGGCTAGCAAAAGCTATGGGATGATACCACTTTTCCTCCCAAATTTGGGCTAAACAGCAGCTTATACTATGCATGGTGGATGCTGAAAATATATAGAACACCTCGCCTCTTTTAGGTGCTTTTAAAACGGGTGCTTTTACTAGCTCCTGTTTCACATCCTTGAAAGCTACCTTACAAGGGTCGCTCCACTCAAATGAACAACTAAAGGATAATAAATTCATTAATGGCAATGTCCTTTCTGCCAAGGCATTTATAAACCTCCGATAGTACCCTATCGATGATAGAAACCTATGAACCTCTTTCGGAGTGCGTGGTGGACTCATAGCGACTATGACCTTGATCTTTTCAGGGTCGGTGGCTATCCCTACTGAATTGACTACATGGCCTAGAAATAGCCCATAAGGCACTCCAAAGACACACTTCCGTGGGTTAAGAGCGATACAAAATTGTCTACAGCGCTCAAAGCATTTTCTTAAAATAATCAACATTCTTTCCCTTACAGTGGCTGCCCCCAGGTCATCAATAAATACTTTCAACTCGTCTGAGGAGATGTCACCAAAGGTCTTGTCCGCTGTTCATTGCCATGATCTAGGTGCATTGCACAAACCAAAGGCTATCACATGGTACGCAAAAGTACCAAAGACAGTAATGAAAGTTGTTTTCAACTTGTCCTCTTCTGCAATCGCCATCTGGTTATATCCTGCAAAGCAATCCATAAAGGAATATATCTCCCTACCCGCTAATTGATCCAAAATCTGGTCAATAAATGGCAACAGGTAGTAATCCTTAACTGTCTACTTATTCAACTCTCTAAAATCTACACATAGTCGGATCTGGTTATTTTTCTTCATCCTGATAACAACTAGTGAACACCATTCTGTATGTTGAACAGGGAAGATCAAACCAGCTTTCCTTAACTTCTGTAACTCCTCAAACAAACCGTCCCTCAATTCAAAAGGCATATGCCTTAATTTTTGACGCACAAGACGACTGCCTTCTTTTACAAGAATAGTATGAACATCCAGGCTGGGAGGAATGCCTCTCAGCTCATCATAACTCCAAGCAAAGATATCACGAAATTCTTGAATCAAGGACATATAGTCCTCCCTTTCTGCTGAACTGAGCATGGAACCTAATTTAATTGGTCACGAATCACTCGGCGTGCCAAGGTCTAACTCAATCACATCCACGTCTCTTATCCTATCTTGTGGCTCTATTGGCTCATTTAGAGTTATCTGATAAATATCCTCTGTAGTGGACCCCTCTTTAGATTCATCACTGGATGATGTCTCAATACCAGATGGATCGTCTTGCTGTCTCTAATTCAGTAGAAGATAAAGGAGCTCTCTCACTTTGAGGAGACTCAGGGTAAGCATCGACTATTACTCGATTAGCACCTCTACCTAGAACCACTCAACCGGTGGGCATATCAACTTGACAGTCTGTTCATAAGATCCAAGGCCTACCTAGAAAAACTCGATAGCTAGGACATCCTGCAAATCTAATCACCCTAAAGTCCAAGAAGCATTCTACACTTGCGATTGTAACATGGACTCTAGTTACACAACCTTCTGGTTGTCTTAGACTATTGTCAGCCATTCTAAGAAGGGTGGAACTGTCTTTCTGGATGCCTAGACCCAACCTCTCCATCAACTCTGAACTCATGATATTGATGGAGGATCCAGTGTCTACAATGGCATGTTCCACTAATATTCCATCCACATAAGCTGGAACCCTAGGGCAGTTCTTTTCGCATGGTCAAACCAATCTTCCCCTACTCGTGCTATACCCAAAGGTTCTACAATATACCCAATATGCAGGATCTTCTTGAATTCCTTGTGTACTCCTGGAGATAATTTAATCAATTGCAAGAGGTTCACATTTGGTTTAACTTCGCAAAGAGAACTTGCTAAATCAAAGTCATGATAAGTAGCCAGAGCTCTCTTTTCTCGCCAAACCATCCTCTCTTTTGGTCTTTGGACCAGTTTTAGTGCTTCTTTCTTAGCTCTTGCCTTCTTTCTTGGCACTTCCTCATCTTTTTTAGGGTCACCTTTTCAGTCAACCGGCTTTAGCGGTCCCCCTTCTATGCTAGGATTCTGGACTTGCATCCCCTTATTCCCTTGTTTAGGGTTTCCCTCAACCGGTTTTTCCTTATCTTTGTCAACCTCTTTAGCCTTTTGGCCTCTTGTCACGGCTCTTAAGTTAGAGGTTTTGGCATCATTGACTCGCACAGCCTCAATAAGGCTGACTCCGTTGCCTTGTGGCCACTCTTCTATAGTTGCTTTTCCCCTCTGCAATATTTGTCTTGGTGCATCATTCTGCTACAAGTTATTTCCTTGCACTCTATGATTCACTGGTCTCGGCTATTTACTCCCTTGTTGGAGAGAACTAATCTTACTCCAACAGGTAGCAGCTAAATGGCATGACTTCCCACAAATGTCACATTTAACATTTGGATAGTTTCTAGGAAAATGCTGTCCACCACACCACTTACAACTAATCTAGAGGGTCCATCCTCTTTAGGGCGTCGACTCCCTATTAGATTTTGTTGCTTCTTCAAGAAATTAACGTCGACGACTATTTGTTGATATTGTTCGGAAATCATGTCGGTATAATGCTTCATCATATCCTTAACTTTTCCAAGGACATTAGATGCACTCGACTCATAGCCTCGATCGTCGACCTCCATTGGCCTAACAATCTGATTTGGCATTGGCTGTTGACCCACAGGAACAACATTAGAATTCGAAACTTGGCCTCCAACTTTTGGTGGAGCCAACTGACTTGTCATAGGCATAGTGTTGAGATATCGAGCTCCACTCGTGATATGCCAGGGTGACCGTTGTGCATTTATGTCACCGACTTGTCAGTTGTAGATGTGGTTGGTACATCGCCCATGAATAATAGCTAGATGACAGCTATCCTTATCTACTCTAGTTCATGGCTCAGTTAGTATGCTACCTTAGTTAGTTGAGTTTGGTTTGAGACCCATATATAGGGTTCTTCTATCTCTTTGTACTTGAGTTCTCTTTGGCTTACACAACTAAGAAGAGGAAAACTGTTTTCAGCCTCCATCTCTGTGTATATTCCCCCATTGTGCAAGCAAGAAAGCTTCAAGTGAGACTCCTTCCTTCTCTCCCAAAATCTTGACATGGTATCAGAGTCTTGTTCGTGGTAAGGAGCTCAAGAAAGCAAGCCAAGCTCGCGGCGTTTTGGTAAGAGGAGCAGTGTTGCTTTCATTTTTTGTTTTGGGAGCAGATCTCTGCAGGTAGCACAGCTGGAAATTGCAAGAGTGCATTGTCTCAGGTTGAGACGCCCTTCGCGGTGAAGCAAGAGGGCAGTATATGCTACGAGTAAGGGCTTAAGCCCTTGGCGACCCTGTTTTTTTTATTTGAGGCCATTTCGTGGCCTGTTTTGGAGGCGGAAGTTTTCTGCATGCACTCAGAAAAAGGCCCAATTTTGTGCTGTGCAACCACTGTTCTACAGGTCGGTGAAAAGTTACCACAGAAATTGCATCGTATGCTTGTGTGCAGAGAGATTGGGAGTTACAGAATCATCCTTGGTTCCTGTTTATGCAAAATCGTCACTAGGAAGTGACTGTGTGGTCAAATACCACTTTCGCCAGTTTTGTAGATTTGCCCTTGTGAGGGTGAAGCTGTGTTTTTTTGCAGTGACAGAATTTTTTGCAGTGTTCTGTAATGGCATCTGATTCTTTTTTACAGATTGTCTCACTGAAAAGCTTAACAAGAACAACTTCCAAGCATGGAAGTTTAGAATGACGAATTTCCTTATGGGAAAAGGATATTGGGAATTCGTTGCAGGAAATGAAGAAGAACCAGTTCTTCCTGATGTTCCCAATCAACAACAAATGCAGGCATTCAAAGCATGGCATGAGAGAGCCAGGAAAGTTATGTATTGGCTGTCTATCAACATTTCAAACTCTATGATTGTGCATATTCAAGATGCAAGTACGCCAAAGGAGGCATGGGATACTTTGTCAAAAATGTATAGCACAAATACGCAAGCCAGGAAAATGCAGCTCAAGCAAGAGTTGCATAATGTGCAAAGAGAAAATATGAGCATCAATGACTACCACATGAAGGTGAAGAAGATTGCAGATGCACTTGCTTCCATTGGGTTGCCAGTGGAAGATGATGATTTAGTTTCTGTGACCTTGAATGGTCTAGGAAAGGATTATGCATAGTTTCGGACATCCATTTCAGTTCGTGAAAGATTTCTTGATTTTGAGGAGTTGATTGCTCTTCTAATTTCTGAGGAGCAGAGAAATGGTGGTGCATCTTCTTCAGGAGCAACTTCAAAAGAAGCTGTCTTCTACTCAAATGCTGGAAGAGGTAGAGGCAGAGGTAGAGGAGGCCGATTTGGAGACCGTGGTAGAAATCAGAATATGCAGCAAACTCAAGAAAACCAGTTCTATGGAGGAGGACGTGGTAACTCTAGAGGCAGGGGGAGGCAAAGAGGCCAAAATGCAAACAGTAATGTTGAATGTTACTACTGTGGTAAAATGGGTCATATGGCTAAAGATTGCTATAAAAAGCAGAATGACATCATGAATGGAAAATTGCAACAAGGGAATTATGCATCTTCTAGTAGACATGGTGATGACAGAAATGAGCATTTGTTTATGGTGCAGCACATGAATAATTCTGTGAAAAGTTTAGAAGAAAGCAACGATGTATGGTATGTTGACTCAAGTGCATCAAAACACATGACAGGTCATGCAGAATGGATGGAGGATGCAAGGAAAATGGAAAAACCAGGATTTGTGGAGACTGGTGATGATACTGCACATCCTATTGGGCAGATTGGAAAATTTCCTTTGTCTATGCAGGATGGGAAAAAGAAATACCTGTCCGATGTATTTCATGTCCCAAATATCACCAAGAATCTGGTTTCTCTTGGCCAAATGGTTGAGCAAGGCTTGCAGGTCAGATTTAATCCTCATGGATGCTTTGTTGAGGATATGAAAAATAAAGGTCGCTTGATAGCAAAAGGAAAGAAGAAGGGTAGAATGTTTACGTTGGATGCAGACATGTCTGAATTGAGTGTAGCAATGTTTGCATATGGGACTAGTGTAGTTTTGCAGATATTGATATCTGGCACAAACGCATTGGTCATGTTAATGTACAACGACTTAAATCAATGCAGGCCCAAAATATTGTTGCAGGATTGCCTAAATTCAAGGTTGAAGAAATGCATAAGGTATGTGAAGCCTGCCAATTTGGAAAATAGGCAAGGAAACCATTTCCTAGACATGTTCAAGAGAGTGAAAAGCCATTGGAATTAATCCACTCTGATGTGTGGACTACTAAGGCTGCATCTCTTGGAGGCTGTCATTATTTTGTCACATTTATTGATGACTATAACAGAAAAGTTTGGATGTATTTTATGAAAAAGAAAAGTGAAGTTTTTGGGCATTTCAAAACTCTTAAAGCTATGGTTGAAAAAGAAACATGCCTGCAAATAAAATGCCTAAGGTCAGATGGAGGGGGAGAGTACCTCTCAAATGAGTTTGCAAGGTTCCTGCAAGAGCATGGCATAAAGCAGCAATATTCATGCAGTCATAACCCACAACAAAATGGAATTGCAGAAAGGAAAAACAGGCATATTGAGAGGTATCTCGTGCCATGCTCAACGAAAAATACTTGCCAGATTTTTACTGGGCTGAAGCAGTTGCTACAACAGTCTATATAATGAACAGGACTCCCACTGCAGCAATACATGGGATGACTCCAGAGGAGAGGTATACTGGTAGGAAACCAGATATTTCTCATTTGAAAATTTTTGGTTGCATTGCCTATGTACATGTGCCAGATGAGTTGAGATCCAAGTTGGATCCAAAAGCTGAGAAGTGCATCTTTATTGGTTACTCTCTGCAGCAAAAAGGGTATAAATGCTATAACCCTTCTACTCGTAAGTTTACAGTGAGCAGAGATCTTGTTTTTGATGAGATGAGTAGCTGGTATAAACCAGTAAATGTGATTGATGATGTAGATGCACAAAACGGTAATGCTGCATAGAATTCACAGCAGCAATCACAAAATATTAGTGGACCTGGAGCGTCCTCTCGCAGTGGTTCACATTCTTCGCCATGGACAGGCAGATTGAGATCAGGAGAATCTTCTCAAAGCAATGCAGATAGTGGTATTCAGGTATCACGAAAAGGAAAAGAGAAGGTAGATCAGCCCATGTTTGATGTGAATGCAGGTCACTCTTATGTGGATGGTGAATCCAGTGGCTCAGAACAGAGCATTGATGATGAGTTGGGTATTCCTTCTATTGTTACACCTGGAGTAAGGAAGACCAGGGATGTTTTGAGAGCACCTGGGAGTGAGCCTATTTTGCGCAGGTCTATGAGAGCTAGGTATCCTGTGGATAGGCTGAAATATGATGGATTTACAGCCATTCACTATGCATATATGGTCAAAATGATACAGGGACCAGAACCCACTTCTTTTGAGCAAGCCATGGGAAAAGAAAAATGGGAGAAAGTCATGGATGAAGAAATGGATGCCTTGGAAGCAAATGCTACATGGAAATTGGTACCTTTGCCTAAAGGTAAGAATGCAATTGGCTGTAAGTGGGTTTATAAGGTGAAGCACAATGCAGATGGTTCTGTGAACAGATACAAGGCAAGATTAGTAGTCAAGGGGTATGCACAAACATATGGCATTGACTATGAAGAAACATTCAGTCCGGTTGCAAGGATGGCAACCGTAAGAGCAGTCATTGCTATGGCTGCATCAAAGGGATGGTCTTTACATCAGATGGATGTAAAGAATGCCTTCTTGCATGGTGATTTGCAAGAAGAGGTGTATATGGAGCAGCCACCAGGTTATGTGCATGCTGTTCATCCTGAGTTTGTTTGCAGGTTGAAGAAAGCCTTGTATGGCTTGAAGCAAGCACCTAGAGCATGGTTTGACAAGATAGGACAGTATATTGTCACTATTGGCTTTCAGATTTCCAAGGCAGATTTCTCACTTTATGTGAGAAAAACAGAGAAAGGTATTATGCTACTTGTCATTTATGTTGATGATTTGATTATGAAAGGTGACAGTGATGAAGATATCCTTCATGTGAAAATGCTATTGAAGCAAAAGTTTGAGATGAAGGATTTGGGAGAGTTGCGTTATTTCTTGGGCATTGAGGTGATTAGATCACCAAGTGGGATATAGCTCTTGCAGAGGCAGTATGGATTGGACATGCTGTCCAAATATGGGATGACAGGCTGTAAGCCTATTTCAGTTCCTTTGGAGCAGAATGTAAAGCTGAGCGCACAGATGTAGGTGAGCTTCTGGAAGACCCTACTATGTACAGACGTATAGTAGGAAGTTTGATTTATATGACTATTACCAGGCCAGATTTGAGCTATGCTGTTGGATTGGTAAGTCAGTTTATGCAGGCTCCAAGGAAACCGCATTTGGATGCGGCTAGACGCATACTCAGGTATGTGAAGTCCACATTGTAGTATGGACTATTTTATGAGATTGGGGTTCAGATACAGCTGCATGGATACACTAATGCTGATTGGGCTGGTAGTATTTTTGATACAGGATCTACCATTGGATATGTGTTCTCTTTTGGGAGTGCTGCAGTCACTTGGAGCAACAAGAAACAGCCTACAGTTGCCTTGTCGAGCACAGAGGCCGAGTACAGGGGTGCAGCAATGGCTGCATGTGAGGTAGCTTGGTTGCATAAGCTACTTTATGATATGCATCAGCCTACAGATGGGCCAGTTGTCATTTGTTGTGACAACATGAGCAGTATACACTTGGCAAATAACCTAGTCTATCATGCCAGAACAAAGCACATTGAGGTGCATTATCACTATGTGCGGGAGAGGGTTTTACTAGGTCTTATTGATCTAGTTTATGTCAGCACAGAGGATCAGGTAGCTAACATATTTACGAAGGCATTGGGCTCAAAGAAGCTGCGCAAGTTCAGAGACCTACTTGGTGTGCAGGAATTGGGATTGAGCTCGAGGGGGAGTGTTGAGATATCAAGCTCCACTCGTGATATGCCAGGGTGACCGTTGTGCATTTATGTCACCGACTTGTCAGTTGTAGATGCGGTTGGTACACCGCCCATGAATAATAGCTAGATGACAGCTATCCTTATCTACTCTAGTTCGTGGCTCAGTTAGTATGCTACCTTAGTTAGTTGAGTTTGGTTTGAGACCCATATATAGGGTTCTTCTATTTCTTTGTACTTGAGTTCTTTTTGGCTTACACAACTAAGAAGAGGAAAACTGTTTTCAGCCTCCATCTCTGTGTGTATTCCCCCATTGTGCAAGCAAGAAAGCTTTAAGTGAGACTCCTTCCTTCTCTCCCACAATCTTGACACATAGTCACACTGGGAGGAGCTGGCAATAAAGGTACATTCTGAACCACACTCCCTCTCCCAATAGGGTTAGTCATAGGCATCCCTTGACTTCCATTCGTCAACAATGGATTGCCTCCAGGTACTAAACCCCCATTAACATTCATTCGAGAGGAGTAGGCCATTTGTAATTGTGCTTCTACTCCCTCTGCCCGTGTAATAGCGGTGTCTATATATGCCAAGGCCACACTGCTCAATTGTACTTGGATATTAAAGTCCAACCCATGCAAAAAATATTGCAATTGGGCAGCCGGCGGAATGGGAATGTAAGTTTGTAACTTACGGAATACTTCCTTCAGCTTCTTGGCATATGCTTTCACATTCTCATGAGGGTCTTGGCGCATTACATTCAAGACCCGTAACCAATATTGGCCACCTCTTTCAGGGGCATATTCCGCTCGGAAAGCTACAAAGAATTGATCAATTGTGGTTATGGTTCCAGACTCTATGCTGTGATATCATACCGCAGCCCTTCCTTTTAATGTCATATTGAAGAACATCATGAGATGTCCCTCGTCTTGGATGCGATAAATGAACATCAATCTTTGGAACTCACAAATGTGAAATTCTGTATCCTCTTCCACTAACCCATTAAAAATGGGCAAGGGAACTCCTAAGGCTGGTAAATCCGGTGTCCCTGCAGGAATTGCAATAGGCTATGCCATGGCGACAATCGGATTAACAATAGGAGCTTGAACGGGTGAATTCACCCCTCCACTTGAAGTGGGTAGACTTGGTGGAGAAGAGGAAGAGCTTACGCTTCCTCCTGCACCTAACAGACTATGTAGAGCAGTTGGGCTACTAAGACCACTGCTTCTATATGTACTGGGCTACTCCTTTGAGGAGAATAATGACTTACGATCTCTAACCGCCATCTAGCCCTCTCAACATGTTCTACTTTTTGGATTTCGGCTTGATGGTCTTTGTCAGAGGACATAAACCAACTTTCTTTTGGCCCCTAGAAACCCTAGATCCAAAAACCACCACTTATTAGCGGCTCCCGACAGACACACCATTGATGGGACCTAAAATAGGCCGGCACTAGCTACGGCACTAGCCGGACCTCATGCTCATGATAGACAAACAACCTCACGGCCTCGTGGATAAGGAGCCAATCTAATGCTAAAGGACAAACTGCCCTAAATCTTAATTTTTGCATTTATAGTTTATAGTCCAACGTTTCCCTAAAACTCCTCAGAGGGAGAACCCAAAGTACATAGGCATAACGCCTTGTTACACACACATAGGAGGCACTCCACCGACTAATAGCCGGAGCCCCAATGCAGCTCTCCTACATCGCAGGGATTGGCCCTTTGATGCGCTGCTAAACATATAACACAAACAAGCACAAACTCCTCTCAAGGTACCAATATTTTACGTTCCAGGATGTACCGTTCCTCACTACACTTTCCCCTTAGGACACAACTACTAACCTACAGCTGAGGACATCCTCTCACGCTCATCGTTGGTCACAACCTACGGAAGATAGGTGCCATGCATCCAGGAGGTTTTTCTGATACCTTTTAATTATTATGCTTAATGCAAATTGTGTATGACTATGTGCTCAGACAAAAGAAAGATCAGCATCGTGCATGGTGCATAAAGCATTCTTTCCATGAATTTTACTAGCGCGTGCTGCGTTGAAAGGAGGTACCGAGCCATATGCCCATGCTACCATCCTCTTTATTTAAACCATTTCCTATATGCCAAGTGCAATGCATAAATCAAATCCTTTCTTTATCTTTTAGTGTTTCAGCCCCTTTTCATCCAACTCTTAGCATTTTATATAATTGATCGGTTAGATAGGGTTTCTATGCACTTTCCCCTTTTTAAAAGAACGATAAATACGCACAAAACATAGAAACGGGGACAAACTGAGGCCAACCTCGTGCTTTTCCATACTTATACATTGCACAAACATAAATATAAATTTCCCTTAGCCCATTTCCTATTTTTCCTTAATTTTAAACCTATTTTTTCCATTTTTAGGTATTTTTTCCTATTTTTCTTTAATAAATAATGATTGAAAATGAGAATTGATTGTGGGCTGTGGCCCTTAGGTTCATTAACAGCAAAAAATTAGATTTAGTTGGTGTGACATATCATATTTCTCATTTATATAGCAAAACCCCTAATTTTACCCTTAAAATGCGTATTTTTCATGCATTTTAACACTCATTCCGGCCATGTAGCCTTATATTTTCTAATTTTCAGATTGCAAACAATTGAAACTCATGAAAAATAATGTCATAATGAACTTTCATCCCATATGAACAAGATTTCATAAACCAGATAGCATAAAAAGATCATTTTTCTTCATAAAAATAGCATTATTGCTTATTTTCAGGTCTCGGTTTCTTGGTCTTGATTACGGGACTGATTTCCAGCATGCATTTAATGCTTACATCTTCAAAAATAGCACTCTTCATGTCTTCATCCATGCGGAAGCAATCCGGTCTCATCTGGACAAGCTTTCCTCCATCATTCTTCATTGTCTTCTTCCACACAAGAACAGCCCCTTAAGGGAGAGAGAGGGAGGAGAGAGAAAGACTAAAATCTGAATTCTCCATTCAGGCCACCATTGGACGTGAGCGAAGGATGGAAATATGCTCGGCCCACAGGGGGAAATCAAGGCCCAAGATCTGTTCCATGGGTTGTATGCAACCCCCCAATCATGAGAGAGAGGAGAGAGAGCGCAAAATTTGGCATGAAGATGATGGCGCCTCCATCTCCTCCTTCATCTTTTCTCTCCACGTTTTTTCATCTTGTATGCTTAAAATTTTGAAGGGGAGGGGGGGGGGGGGGGGTCCAAACTCAAAAGGCATGCCCAATTTTGGCCTCCCAAGTGTCCACCTTTTCATATCTTGACCATTTTTTGGCCATTTCCCCGTCCTGGCTCCGATTCAAGCTCTGAAAAATCCTGGGCATTCGAATTGACATCCTGCATTGGTTGGCAACTCCTGAAAACCTGCCTAGTAGTCTGAAAATTTATCAAAAATCAACAAGTGTTGCTCAGGAGCCTTTTAAGAGTCATATTTCACTTGGTGCTTAAAATCGTCCCAGCTGGAGCTGTCGCCTTCGATGTTGAATATTTTTCCCCTAAATTTTGGATTTTTTGGCAAATTTTAGGCACATCCTGAGCTCAAAACTCCACTCTCACTGTGTAGTGCCATTCAAGATCCATCTATCATTAGGACTGTCATTTCTAGTCATCCTCCTAGTTGTAGCTTAATGTTGTTTCATTTCGCTTTGACTAGATGTAGTCTGAATGCAACATATACATGCTTTTGTGGTGTGGCCTTTTTGCCCTTGTTGGCTAGATTGGCCCGTTGAGGTTATAGGGTCTCTATTTGTCTTTGTTTGGGTATGGGCTTTTGGTTGCTGTTTTGTAAGTGAGAATCTATTCTTGTGTGAAGCCATCACTACACTAGGATCTAATTTGGAGGACCTTTCACGGCACACGTTTTCTCTCAAGCCTACTTGGGGGAGGTGCGGAGTGGCAAAGCCCCTAGCCCGCAAGGTCGTTACGCTAAATACCATACACAATTTGAAGGACCGAGTTTTGAACTACTTGCTCTAGATCTCAGCCTAGTGATAGATCTATGATGTGATTTTGGCTCTATATGGTCTCTATATCAGTTTCAAAATCTACATGTTAAAAATTTTGAAAAAAATCCAAATTCCACCGAACAGGTTTGAATTGGAGGGGTTGAATGTCCGATTTGGCCCATTTGAATGGCCGAGGGCCACTCGAATGAGGAAATGGCCGAATGCAATTGGGCCGAATGTCTGATTCGGCCAGTCCGAATGTGATTGTTTGAAGGGTGAATGGCTAAATGGTAGTGGGCCGAACACAAAGTTGGTCCAAATGGTTGACTCAGACGGGCCGTGTCCAAGTTGGGTGGGCCGAGTTGTTAGGGCCAAGGGCCAAATATCAAGTTGAACCAAATGGTCGACGGGCCGAAAGTCGGGTGGTTTTTCTGAATGGGTTTGGCCGAGTGGCCAAATATAGGGTGGACCAAGGGCCGATTTTGGGACTCGGCCTAGATTGTCGTCACTCGGACGGGCCGAACATGACACGTTTTTCAGCAAACTTGCACAGAATTAGTCGCGCTGTGCAATCAAGGCCTTCCCATTGGTGAGCACCTCTAGATCTTAGCTACACATGCAAGAGAAGGTGTGGGAGTACCTCTAGTGGGCAATGAACTTCTTGGCGACGAGATTGAAGCAGGTCCACGCAATGAATCTCTTCCTAGCTCTCCCTAATCCCTAAAATCCAAAATGAAGTCTCCCTTGCCACTATTGGTCTCTTATTACCCTGCCCAGGTCTACATTCACCTTAGTCGTAGTCCCCTTACCAGCATTGAGCCTAGAATTTCATTTTTTGCCCTTTTTTTCCTATTTCAACCTATTATATAGTAGCAAAAACCCTACTGTGTGCTCAATTGTTTTGCTCCTATCCTACCTAAATGTAAACAAAAATCATAAAGAAAGCACCTACACTACTCAAACCTACCTTTCCAAATCCAAAAAACCAAAAACTTAGTTGCCAAGGAGATGGAATATCTCTTCAAACTCTCTCGCTTCCTACCTATCTATCTCAAGCATCGGTTCGTGGAAAGCCCTACTTCAATGCTCAATTCGAAGCACACAAGTGCTCAAGGCTTGAATCCATTGGTCCCAACAAGGGAACAAAATGTAGAGGTGAACTGCCAAGATCCACAGACCACTTATTGTTCAAGTGTTCCAAGTCAAGCACTAATGACTACCTCTTATATAGCCATTTCGCTATCCATCTCTACGAGTGTAATGAGCTTACCTCATCGAGTTGCCACCTCTCCTGAGCACTCTGGTAGCTCCACGATCCAAGTGCAAGCTTCAAGCGAGCTCCATCCTCGAGCTCCATGCTCCAAGCTGCATTGCCACAAGCAAGAGAAGAGAAGAGAAGAGAAGAAGAAGAAGAAGAAGAAGAAGAAGAAGAAGAAGAAGAAGAAGAAGATGGAGAGCTTCTCCACCACAGTCCCTCACCCTCACCCTCACCCTCACCCTCACCCTCACACACTCACTCCCTCACACTCTCACACTTCCTCTCTCAAGCACAAGTTCAAGCAAGCAAGCAAGAAGAAGAAGAAGAAGAAGAAAAGGAGGAGAGCTAATTTTGGCCACACACAAGAATGAGCTTCTCATTCACTTTTCAACTTTATATACAAAACCCTAAATCCCTTTTGGGCGGTCATCCCCTTATTGTAATATCTCCCCCTGTACCTTCCCCATAAGAACTCCCCTTAAATTTTTTAAATTTTAATTCAAAATTTTTTACCTCTCCCTCTCTCTCCTTGCCGACAGCATGTCGGGGAGAGAGAGAGGGAGAGGGAGTTAAGAGAGTGAGAGGGGGACCATGCAGCCCCCCAGGTGGAGGGGTGGCGGCCGTTAGACAGCTGTCTTCTCCCCTCCTTACCACCCCCCATCATATAAGGGGAAGCAACCTCCCCCCCCTTGTTGCCTTCAGTAGCCCCCCCTCCGTGTTCAATAGGCGCCGCCCCCCCCTCGTGATAAAAAAAACGTCGCTCTACTCCTCTGAGAGAGAGAGAGAGAGAGAGAGAGAGAGAGAGAGAGAGAGAGAGGGAAACTTGTAGAGGGTTATTTTTTTCCCCCCTTAAAGAGAGGTCACACGATCCCTTTAATATTTCCAAAAATACACCCCGCTTTCAATATCTTTTCTCCACTCAAAGAGAGGCTACAAGAATTTACTTATAGTTGCATAGGAGAGTGCGAGAATTCTATCTCTCGTACACGCATCTTCGAGTATGGCCCCAAAGCGTAGTTCCACAAGGATGGTCGGAAACCCTGCAAGTGTGGATGGCGGTTCAAATCAAGATGGCACCACAACCGTGAATAGTTTATCAGGCATAAATACCACTGGAATCAAGACATCACTCCAAACCCAGGTTGCTCTATTATTAAATCATAGATTATTATTATCACAGTGAAAAATCATATTAACATGCATCACATTAATTGCGTGATTGATAATTTCCTAGGTATGAACTTAGTTGTGATGTATGTAACAAACAAGATAATTTTTGTTGTAAGATGACATCATAATAGGTGAAATTGATTAGATAATTGCATCGTAAATTACCAAAAATGTCTTGCATGAATTCCTGCATAAAGTGCATTGCTCCTTGAACAAGTTCTTGCTCCTTGCACAAGTTCTTGCAAGATACACTTTAGAGGACATCGAAAGAAGCAAAGTGCATCTCCATATCGCAAGATGGATTCTAAGATACATGTAATAAACTTTAGAAAAGATTAAAGTGCAACTAGACTCATACAATAATCACATAAAGTTCTAAAGATCAGGTCATTCAAGAAGGTTATAGATCCTGTAAATAATTACATAGAGGATAATGTTAAGATTGCATGCATAGAAAATACATTCGCATGTGTGGCATAAAATATCGTATGGATTATATCAAAATTATAAGCATTGAAATGAAGGCATGGCATTATGTTGCGTGCATTAAAGTTATTGAAAAAATTCAATGTTGTTTGTAATTTACCAAATGGGACTGAGATCCATGAGTCCCATGTCAAAGTCATTGGTGACTTCAAGAGGTATAGGTAAAAGCTTAGTGCATGTGAGCATTATTAAGAGGGCTTAAGAAGATTATACTTAAGACAGAGTAGGAGCTGTTCTAAACAAAACCATCTTGACCAACCATGGTCAAGGGGATAGACAATCTTGATCAATTAAGATCAAAGATAAAGGTACATAGGTACTCCAAGGGATCTAGGAGATAACCAGCAAGTTGATCAACTGAGGATGACGAGGTTGTCCATGATCTATTTTACAAGGAGACCTAAGGTAAGGACAATTAGGGTCAATAGGGTACAAACCCTAACCCAAAGAAAAAGGGGAAACAAGCAACCTAGCTTGCCAAGCCCCTGGAATCTCACCCAGTTGCGAACAATCTAGGACCGAATGCTGGGAGCATTCGGGAAGAAGAAATCACACCTTAGCAGTTGGTCGTACGAACGACGAGGGAAATGATCGTGATTGTACACTTGGTACATTGTTTGAACTTCTTTGCTTAAGGAACTAATTCAATGCAAAACACTTATTGCTTCAAGTTAAAAGCCTAGAGGGAGAGGCACGTTTAGTTACCTCCTACTGTCTGCTTGGCCTATCCAAGGGGGTTTTTAGCCGCGCTAGGTACATGGACCGAACCCACCGCGAGAGGTCTTTCCGTGGGTGCTGCTTGGAGCGGGAGGACGCTTGGGTGCTAGGGGAGGCTCTAGCCGTAAATTCCTTGCCTCCAGATCCCGCACAAGAGGCCGACGTGACTTGAGATGGGGTCTCAAGGCCCGTGTACTAGTCTACGGGCGAAACCTGGAGCAGCAATCCTGTTGATTGTTGGGATAGCCTTCGGGCATGATACTTGATGTATTCCATGACTATGATTTATAAATATCAGATATTTGAAAAAGGAACTTGCTTGACATTGTTTTTATGTTAGTGCCTAAGTTACATGAAGGAACTCGTTTCTAAATTGATTAATTAAGGATGCTATCTTTGCATGTCAAACATAATGTGGTAGATAATTAGATAATTAAGCAACCTGAGGAAAGTGCGGTGGACGTGACTTGGGTCCGTTCTACGGAAAGGTGGTCCTGGTTAGCTGGAAACTTTTCTAAAAAGACGTGATAACAATGATGTGAAGACCTAGAGTTAGTAGAGTTAGAATCCCGATTTATGTTGTTTTAGGGGAGTAGAATAGGACTATGCCTTATGGGCAAAAAGGTTGAGTTTCGCATCCCTCTCGTTTTCCATTCTCCATGAACCAAGTGTAGGATAAATCTGCTTCGACTCTGTTGTTCCTACGCAAAGTGGTCATCTAGAGCTCGATGCTAGCTACTTCCTAGAGACTTGGCTGTTAGGAAAGAAACTGTGACTTCAGATCGGTCCTAAGTGGGAACGGCCGGATACTTTCACATTGAGGCAGACTCGAGAAGACCTAGATCGCAAAACCTGTGACATTCCTTACAAGTGCTAGGTGGCACTTTCTAGAATCTCTTCCTGATAGGCTGCTAAGACATGTCCCACAAGTGGACAAGCGGACATATTACAGTTGGTATCAGAGCAAACCAACGAGATCTTAAGATTACAAGGGAACTCAATGGAGGAAAATAAAGGGAATAAGGGGATAAACAGGGGAAGGTGAGTACAATGGAGCAGTGTTTTCTGTTGAAAACATTTCTTTACTCACTTATGGATGCTGGGTTGCAGAATCACAGAGCATGGAGCAAGTCCTTGGTGTTCCAGGTCATGTTCATGACTGCAATGCATGCTTTGAATTATCGTCAGAGGCTTAGCATGATGAATATTCTGGACCGCATCTATAAACCAACTTGAAGAGAATCAAGTGGATGGAGGATTTAAAGATCGTGAAGCTATTCATCTTTGTCGAAGCTCGCGTAAACACAACTCTGCACGTTAGCAATCGGAAAGTCAAGCAGAACAAGTATGTCTATGAAGAAGTAACCTAGGTGATCTCTGTTGATAGAATCAAAGTGTTAGGGCGCTATGAGAAGATTGGGTATCAAAGGAAGGGATACCCCAAGCTTCCTATGACTTACTATTTCCTAAAAATCCATGACCTCACTCCATATTATTATTCCATCCCTGTAGCCGATTGTAACACAATCCTATTTTTCCCAAACTGATGTATCAATTAGCTTGTCCTACTTATCCAAAATAAATGTACTCAAGGGGTTATGCTTTCATGAATAAACAAGAGTTTTTACAATTATCTATCTTGATCATAAATGTTAACTGAGGTGTTAAGTGATTAAATCACTTAGCTAAAAGTTGTGATATTAATATTAACATAATATAGGAACATATGATAAGATGTTAACATAAAGAATCTTATTGCCCAGATGCAACCGCAAGCGCAGGTTTCGAATTTGACTCCTGCACTAAGTCCAGCTGCGGCTCAAGAGAAGAAATTCCTTCTCAAACAAATTAAGCCACTCAATTTTGATGGCAAGGAAAGGACTATTCAAGCTAACGCCAAGATCTGGATTGAGTCCATGGAGGACTATTTTGAGGTAGTAGGAACTGCACCTGCTAACCAAGCCATACTCGCCAAACTCAAGCTTACAGGCGAAGCGAGACTTTGGTGAAAACAGTGGTGCAGAGACCAAGTGATCTCAGAGGGGACAGTCACTTGGGATAAGCTTAAGGAAGTTCTGCGAAAGAGGTATCTGCCACCTGCCTACCGCACACAAAAGATGAATGAATTCTATGACTTGAAGCAGCTAGGATTATCCCTTGAAGCATATTATTCGAAGTTCGTTTCACTCCTAAAGTATGCATCTCCAATGGATATGACACAACAGGTGTCAAAATTTTGTGTTGGGTTGAATCCACCCATAAACACTCGATTGGAATCAATGCGCCTAACGGACCTATAAGACACACTCATTCGAGCTGCTCCAATAATACAGGAGGTGCAGACCAAACCAAGAAACAACATGATTTGGCCTTACAAAGATCAGAATAAGGGCATGACTAAGGCTTAGACTAAGAGAGCACAGGGTTAGAATCAGGGCCAAAGAAAGAAAGTTAGGGTCAATGCTATCAACAACTTTGTTCCAACACAAAGCAATGATCGCAACCCACATTGTTTCCATTGCAACGATCCCGGACACTTCAAGAGGGAGTGTCCCAAGCTTGGCAGAGGGCATCGCCAAGGGCAATTCCAAGGTCAAAATAGAGCCACTCATGGCCAAGGAACCACCGTGATGGCTAGAGGGAGAACCTCCAGTGTTTCCAACAAGGAGCTGGACATTGAAGAAGACCCATCCATGGATGCTGACATTGAGAGGGCAATGGTTCACGCCACTCTTCACAAGAAGGGTCCAAATTGCAAATTCTTGGTGATTCAAACTCCATCAAAATATCGAGGTAAAAGCTTCAAAACCTTTATTGATTGTGGCAGTACACATTCCTTCATCTCACCAATCTGTGCAAAAAGATTAGGGATAGCCACGATAGATGAACCTACCTTACTTGTGGAATTAGCAAATGGTCATGAAGTCACTTGTACTAGGCAAACTGCTAAGGTGAAATTCCTACTGGGTGGGAAGCCAACTTCTGTGAGATTCAAAGTAATGAACCTAGGTGTTCATGAATGTTTACTCGGAATGGATTGGCTAATACCCAATGATGCCCACATCCACTGTGGGAAGGGCCAAGTCTCCTTTCGAAATTCTAAAGGGGAACTAGTCACGACTCAAGGTGAGGCTGGTAAGCCAAAAATACAGCTGACAAAAGCAACACGGATAATAAAAGGTGTTCAAAAGGGTCTACTTGTCTATCTAATTAAACTGAATAAGATAGATCATAGGACCTTCATGGTTAAAGGAATACGCAGACGTATTCCCTGAAGATCTGATGGAACTTCCTCCCCAAAGGAAAGTCAATCACGAAATCAAACTTGTGCCAGGAGTTGCACCAGTCGCAAAGAGTCCATATAAGATGTCCATTCCAGAAGCTATTGAACTGAAAGAGCAACTCAAGAAACTGTTAGACCAAGGTTACATCTATCCTAGCAGTTCATCATGGGGAGATCCAATATTGTTCCAAAAGAAGAAAGATGGAACCGCTTCGCCTATGCATTGACTACAGAGGGTTGAATCAAGCAACCATAAAAAATAAATACCCCATTCAAAGAATAGATGAATTACTTGATTGTCTTCAAGGGGTGAAGATCTTCTCAAAGATAGATCTCAAATCTGGATATTATCAGATAAGGATCGAAGAAGAAGATATCCCGAAGACTGCATTCGGTACAAGGTATGGACATTTCGAATTCCTAGTGATGTCATTTGGGCTAACGAATGCTCCTACTACCTTCAACAGGTTAATGCAAGATATCTTTAGGCCCTATCTTGATGACTTCGTACTCGTCTTTTTTGACGATACCCTAGTCTACTTAAAATAGGTAAAGGATCATGAACCCCAGCTTTGCATTATTCTTGAAATAATGAGAGCACATAAGCTTTATGCCAAGAAAAAGAAGTGCACATTTTTCAAGTGACAGATTGAATATCTGGGATTCATTGTATCATCAGAAGGAATCTCAGTAGATCCAGTTCAGGTCAGAGACGTTCTAGAATGGCCAACACCAACTTCTATCAAAGAAATACATAGTTTTCTCGGGTTGATAGGGTGGTACAGAATTTTCATCAAAGATTATGCCTTGGTTGTAGCACCTCTGACTAATCTACTAAAGAAGCAAGTAGCAATTGTATGGTCACCTGCTGAACAGACCAGCTTTGACATACTAAAGCAAAGCTTAGTATCAGCACTGATCTGAGTAAGGAGTTTGAAGTGGTAAAACTGAAAATAGCGCACTTACTTTAGGATGTGTACTTATGCAAGAAGGTCATCCCATAGCATATTCTTCAAGAAAATTGAAGAGCCATGAAAGGAATTATGCTACCCATGACCTGGAGCTATTGACTGTCATCCATGCTCTCAAACTTTGGAGACATTATTTGCTAGGTAACAAATTTTCCTTAGTAACGGACCACAAGAGTCTTAAATGGATTTTCACTCAGAATGAGCTCAATATGAGGCAACGTCGATGGATCAAAGTGCTGGAATTTGGGTGGATGGAGAGGAGTGCAACAATTATTATTTTCGCTGAGTGTTAAGAGGTGAGGTTAAGGATATGAAAAATTTATATTTGCATCTTGCATGACACATGGGCACTTGTAGATAGTCTAGGCACTAATTTTTCAGTGCATCCATATTTTTGCATGCAGCATTGCTTGTATGATTACATGGCATGGATCCGATTTTGCACTTCTTCTCAAGTAATGTGTGATGGAGCATAGAGTATATTTTCAGAAGTATGTTTTTTTTATAGGAAAAAATGCATGAACAAATGCATGTAGATTTGAAGAAAATATTAGTTTCAGAAGACTCAAAGGGTGTGTACACCATAATGGAGTGTATGGAAGAATGCTTGTGGAGAATTATGGAGGTTCCAATTTGGCTTGGATACACATACTTTTTTGTTCGAATTTCATCAAATTCCCTTGCTTAAGGAATAATCTTATTGGTAAAAAGAAAGACTCTCATTATTGGATACTACTATTGAAGGCAGGCATTGTATTTGCAAAAGTGTTCATATGGGTTCATGTGATAGCTCATTGTTAAGGCTCTCATGTGGTGATACAATTTTTGTGGATATGTCAATCAAGGAATTTTCTTCATACAAAAGTCAAAATGGAACTATGTGAGTTGTGGAGTCTTGGGGCATATGGTCTAGGTGAAGACTTTGTGAAGAGGAATCTCAAGGTTATGATAGAAGTGGGGCTATTTGTTATGCAAGAGAGAGAATATCATTTGCAAGACATAAAAAGGGAGGTCACAATAATGATCAAGTCCAAGGTTCATAATATTCAAGCACAGGATGCTAAGCAAAAGGAAATTCAATCTAATGATTTTCAGTTCATGGATACCTCTAGAAAAAGCAATTGGTGAAGGCCATTACTAGTGGAACCATGCAACTAAGGACAAGATTTGTGAATTATATGGGCAAATTATTTGAGAAGATGGGGACAAAAGAATATTAGAACTCTGATGCCTTTCCATATCTTGAGCTTTGGCGATATAGTTGCACTTATCTCCCTGGTGTCATCCTTCATATATTTATTGGGTTTCTTTGGAGTAGATTATGTTCAATATTTCATAAGGTCTATAAATGGAGAGTGGGATTATGGAGAGGAAGCTGAGGGATGGTAAACATATCAAAGCCAAGTTTAGTTTAGGTTCCTATGGTTAGGTCTAAGGTAGAACTAAAGGCCCAAGCTCTAGCTAACAACAATTGTGAATATATTGCATATGTAGTTAGATGTGGCTCAATAGCATCTTATTCATTAGAAAGCACCGTTGGTGATTGCCATAGAGTTGCATGGATCGGGAACTGGGCAGTAGAGATTACAATGATTGATAGATCTCTTGAAGGTCTTTCTTTTGAAGAGTTTTGATTATGCTATTGTCTTTGAATAGTGTTATGAGATGGTTATTGGCTATGTACAGATACCTTTTGGTGTGGTAGGAGATGGCTAGCTTTTTAGATAAGATCAAAAAAAGAAGAAGAAACAACTTAAAAAGCTTAAAATGTGAAAGCATTAAACCTTGTAAACTCATGATGTGTTTGAAGAAAATAGAAAACTATATAAACCCTAAGATATATGAACTAACGGGCCTTTCTATCGATCAATAATTTTATTGATGTGAGGTAAGGAGGGTCACTCTAAGACAAGTTGGATTAAAGAAGCTAAAGGCTTTCATATAGAACTTTGGTTCGTTTGAGTTTCCAGCATTGTAGCTTTGACGTGTTTGTGGCTTCATGAAATTTTTGACAACTTGAGGTATGGTGTTTTCTTGGGACATTGTTAATGTTTTTTGTGTATGTGTTTTGCGGTTACATAAAATTTTTGTATTCTTGGCTTGTTTGCATTTGACAATTTATCTCATTTGAGTACCACATTTTTTACAAAGTTAATAAAATTTTCAGCACTCCTTTCTTTCTTGTTTTTAAGTTGTATATGAGGTTCATCCTTTTCACCTCTCATGAGATAGCACCATGAAGGCTCATCCTCAGCCTCCTCCTATGGGCAAAGTCACGTATCAACAACAAGGAAGACCATGCCCAAAAAGTACAAGGGAAAAACTCCATAGGAGGATGACACCAATGAAAACTCTGTTGAGGATGAAATGTACAAGCAATTTGATGAGAGTGGAGATAAGGAGCATATAGATTGATGAGAAGAAGATGAGGAGCATGAAGATGAGCAACAACAAGATCAAGAGGAGGGTTCTATGAGCAAGAAGAAACACATTGATCATGAGCAAGGGGATGAAAACATGCATCATGGCATGGCAAAGATCCCCGCTCCTATGCAAGAACTTGTAGGACTTCTCACACCACAACACTAGCCCCCCTTGCAACAACAAGCCCTAGTGGTTGCACTAAGGCCACCACCTCCCCAAGGATGCCAAAGAAGACCTCTCGTAGCATGAGTGATATGGAAATGGAGGAGGAGGAGGAGGAGGAACTACAACTCGAAGGCGATGCTTAGAGAGATAAGGAAATATCAGAAGAGCACATACCTCCTAATACGCAAAGCATTTTTTACTCACATTGTAAATGAAATTTTATGGAGCTATGGAGATGATAAGCGGATGAAAGGTGCAATACTAGAGGCCTTGCAAGAGGTAGAAAATGCTTACTTAGTAAGCTTGTTTGAGGATGCATACATATGCCCAATACATGCAAAGTATGTGACCTTCATGCATAGAGATATGCAATAAGCTAGGAGGATTAGAGGTGAATGGGACTAGAGTTCTTGCAATTATAAATTTTTAACAAAAAACCCAACTTGTAATCCATTTGTGGAGACTTTTGTTTTTACTTTAATGAAATGTAATTATTTTTTATTGTTTGTATTCTTTCACATATATTAGTGAGTTTTTAGTAATGTGTGTTTTTACTTACATTAATCGAATGTACTTCATATTGCTCCCATTGATAATCAGTGTGAAGGTGCTTATGAATATATTTTTTTAATTCTCATGATCTGAGTACTACTTTTCACTTGGAGAGCATGAATTGTGTTGTTAAGGGGTCGCCCCAGGGGGTCCAAGGGATGCATGACAAAAAACCCTACCACGATGTGTGAAATGGCCAAATGGTGGGGTTTTTTGCCTTGCACCCCCGGCAACCCCCCGACAATGCAATTTTTTCTTTGCGAGTGCTAGATAGCTAGTTCGATAACAAATTTCTACTGGATTGCATATCGCAGCCTAAATTCGATCGTCTATTCAATGTTATACATCGATGGCTATGATCTAGCTAACAATGTCACCTAATTTTAGATATATACATGATTGAATTGAAATAATAAAAGGACACCATGTTTTTGACACAAGTCATATGAATGAAAAATTTATTAATATATAACTTATTTTTACAATGAGTAGCTTTTGAGTCGAGCATCAATGTATGACCACATGAAGTACAAGGTAATATGTTTTAATACATTAATTGCTTAGAAGAGGATACTTTTTGATGGCTTTAGTTGCTTGTTTGTGTCTCTTAGTTGCAAGAAATCATTCCTTTACCACACCAACCATTACCTCCACTTTTGGAGCATCGAATGTGCTCCCCAATGCAATTGAACTAACCATCCTCCCACATAAGAGTATGCCAACAAACACATGTCTCACGAGCTTCTTCTGCACGAGGATGATCTTCTTTGCGTTTGATGCTAGAGACATAGAGCACATTCAAAAGTGCTTTGATGATGGTAAGCTTGGCATGAGTGGTAGGGATGAAGTCAGCATGTACCACAAAAATATGACAAGGGGGGATGTGCCCTATGTACTGAGCTAGGGTTGTATCTCTTGCAAAAGCTCCTTGATCCCCCTACGTATCAACAAATTGATCAATATCTAGCACACCCTGAAACCATAAGAAAATTCATTAGATAAATACACTAAAATAAATAAAGACACATATGAGCTATTAAATTTTCCTCCTAGGCTTCATCAACCTCAACCTCGGCTTCCTTTGTTTGGTCCAAGCTAGAATTTGCTTCATCGATTATTGGGGGGACTTGACACCTTGAGTGTAGGCATTGGGCGTTTCATGGCATCCACCCTAGCATGGGTGTTCTCAAATTCTTTAGTGCTGACAACAACTTGCTCAATAGTGTCAATTGTAGCCACAAGGGCATCAATTGTAGCCTCTATCCCTTAAAGCTTGGGGGATGAGATAGGAGCTACCAAGTATAGTATAGTGTTTAGAGGAAAGTCACATGCTATCGTAAGCATGGAGAGTGCATCATCCTCCCACAGACCAAACATCTTCTTCACGCTATGGAGGAAGACAAACTCTGTGAGGCCGACAAAAACCTCGGCCATGAGGGGTGCGTTTGAGTTTGCATCCTCACTCTCATCCATCTCCTTCTAGATATTGGAGTGGACTTGGGAAACTCTTATAGGTATGGATCTGCTAGAGGCTCTCTCCCCATCACCACCACTACCAGTGGCCTTTATAGATGAGTCTTTGAGGGGGGCAACCACAATGGCAAGCTCTTGAATTTTAGCTTGTGCTTCTTGTGCTCTGGTGATTGGCTCGAGGATTAGGGTGTTTGTCATCTTTCAACAACCCATCAATTTTACCCATGTTCATTAGTATAGCAAGAAGATTGTCTTGCTCATTTAGCAAAAGGAAAAATGTGGCATCTAGGAGAGGATTTGCTGACAAAAGGGCATAATCCCAAGTGCCTTGGCCTCTTGGCTAGTAATCTTTTTATAAAAGGCAAGGGTAGGTTCTTCACAAACCTAGCAAGGTGCTTTTCAAAGGCATCATCTACATTGGTGTACTTCAAAAGAGTAATGGGAACCCAATCCTCTTGGGATCCCTCCAATGATACCATGAACTCGTGAAAGTGGGTGTTCATGTATTTGATGGGTCCTTTAAAACTAGACCATGCAAAGCACTATATCATAGTAAGAGATAGGAGGGTTGTTAGTTTGAAAGATATCTTCATGACCTTAGAATTGTGTCTTCTCCAAGAAGGCCAGGGAGTTGCTTAGTTGGGAGTTTATGCTTATGCACAATGGATGCGAAAGGATTTAGGATAGGAGTGCTTGGGTGAGAGGCAGGCAAAAAGTAAGTTATGAAAAGTGAGAATGAGAGCCCAACAAGCTCATACATATATAGGGTTGGAGATAAGACCATTAAAAATTATAAAAAATAAAATTTTAAACCACAAGCATTTTATAAAAAAAATCTAGAGAAGAATAAGATTTACAATCAAAGCAAAACAAATGTAACAAATAAGCATAACATATCATTATTCATTTTTATTTTCATTATCAAATTGTACATGGATCTCAACTCCATTCAAAGTTGTAGATAACATGAAATATTTTTATATTCTATTTTCCACTTGCACAAAAATTAAAACTCTTATGCATGCATCAAAACATAAAAGATCATAGATAAACTCAAACAAACGTACCTTCCTACATCCAACTCAAAATCTAAAATGATCAATATATACACTCCCCATTAGAGTAAAATGTTCATGGACATTGTTCATTGAGGCTTTCTCCATCAACCCGTTTGGTATGAGATTTAATATCAAAGGTTGGCCCACCATCTTCATTGGACTCTAGAGGGATCTAGTTGCATGCTTTTTTAATCCATGCTGATAATGGAAGCACATATACAAGGAAGAATTGCAATAAGATACCAAAATATAATGCTACTACCAAATACTCGACATGAGTATATATCACCCCTATGCACACCATCCATCCGATCCCAATCTTCTTTGAAAATAGATGCAAGGAATATTTCACCTACATCTTTGCAAATGTACATAGAGGGACAATGATGTGGATTAGTGGCCTTGAAAATATGCACGAAAGTATAAATTGGAACAAAGCAATAGAGTTTTATGGATCTTGAAGCTTCAAAGAACTTCATGGAGTTGCAAATATCATTTAACATTTTTGTTGCCAGTAGCTGCATGGACCACCAATCAGGGATTGGCCACTCCATCGAGTTGAATGGCAAGCAAGGAAGAACTTCAAGAGTACCATATGGATTCGAAGATGTAGGCACAAAAAATTCATACTCATAAAAGAAAATTTCTAAGCAAAGAAAGCTTTGCGAAGACTTCCTAACCATCAAGATTTTGTCTACATCAACATGCAAAGTTTCATAGGTTTTGGTTAGGGTCCTCTAAGGTTGTTCCTATATTAAATTTGATGAAAAAATATATACAAGGAGAGAGTATACACATTACTAGATGAAATTTATGACCAAACCAAGAAAAAGGGTATTACCATGGAGACTTATAATTAGATTGGAAGATACGACACGGATTAGGGGGGGGAAGTTTCAAATCCTTTGAGAGTAAACATGTTGTTCTATTGCAAGTAAACCTCCCTCTCGAACCTCCTTAAACGTAAGCAATCTATCTTTCTAGTGATTCTTTAATAAATCACGATGTCTTACTTAGTGAGGGCCTATTGCTCATGGCTTCATGTACACCCAACAGTCTTTCTTGAACATTGCTCCTATCCATTGTCCATGCTTATCCTTTGTATTATGGATAGAGATAGCCTTGATGGAATCTTGAGGACACCGTTGGCTTGTAGATGCCATTAGAATGATTTGGCAAGAAGGAGCTTGTAGTTCTTGAGAGGAAGGCAAGGAATTGACTACAAGAAAGTGAAAAATGGTGACTCTTGAGTATCAACTGATAATGGTGCCCTTGTGGCTATGGCTATGGCTATGGAAGGAAGGAGGTACTGGAAATATTTGATGGATGGAGAGGAAGAATACCAAAAGAAGCATCAATTCTCATAGAAATATACCAAAAAAGCTTTTTTTGGATTATACACAACATGAAATGAGTTTTTTGAGACAAAAGGGGCCTTTTTGGAGATGAGAGAAAAATTTCAAATTTTGCCTCCTATTTTTGGATGCCCTATGGGGCCCACCTACAATGGGGGACAAGGCTGTCAAAGGTAAAAATTTGAGGGGGGGGGGGGGGGGGTAGAGATAGGGGGACAAGCATACTTTGAGTGGGGCCAAGGGGAAAAAGGGAGTGGATAAAATATAGACATCACCCCCTCTCCCATTGGTCCACCTCAATTCTCTTGTCATTAAGGAGAGTCATTAACTCTTAAGCTAAAAGGTCCTTTTTGAGTCCATATTTTCCCAAGTAGACCTACCATTGAATGACAAGAAGCTTGGGATAGTCAATATTTTCATTAAATGACTTATAGAATCAAATAGTAGAGGTAATCAAATGGCCTTGAACTAAGTACTTTTGGGGAATAGAATCCATGGCTAGAAATAATGGGTTGATGTCAAAGAGAACTAAGCCAATAATTGAGGGTATGGCTATTCATACAATCTATAAATGATTTTCTCAAGAGTATTTCTCTAGTCCTAATCAAAGTCAATTAGTAACTTACATAGCTAAACCCAAGTCGACAGAAAGAAGTATTGATTTGATAGTAAGGCAACTTGATGCAAGTACCAAAAGTCAAAATAGTCAGTTTCCTTGAGGCAATTGAATGCCTTTGAATATTAAATGGCTTTTGGAAGATAGGATCGAATCAAATACTCTCCATTCAAGGTACTCATGTAAAATGTTTTGAGTACTCTCTTTAATAGGATAGAATCGAATGCCCCTTGAGGTGTCTTGAATGCAATAGAAGTCAAATGCCTTTGAGTCCATGTCTGATTCTCACCTTGCAATCAAATTGAAGGACTAGATTTGGATGATGCCTTGAACTCAATGAAGCTTGATGAATCGAATGCCTTGGAAGCTATAGTCGCACACTTGATCAAGACTTGACATCAAACACCTCCATTCCCTTGCAATTAAATCACCACCATTGAATGCCATCATCATCATTGCTTCATGATCAAGCACCCTATAAATCGATTGCTTCAAATGCCATGCCAAAAAGCTTCAAACAACAATCAAATCAAATGGAATTAAATTTTAATTGGATTGAATAGAATCCAATTGGGTGCCCTGTCAAAGCCTTTTAATTAGGGCACCTTGTCAAATGTAATTAAATTTAATTGGATCAAATAGAATCCAAAAGTCTCGATCAAATTAGTGCCCCAATGAAGCCTTGAATTGGCTACCTTGAGTCGAATGCTTGCAATCACATGCTAGAATAGAATGATTTGATGTATGAAGTTAAACACCTTGAATCAAATGATTTGATGCCATGGAATCAAATGCTTGACCTTGCTTGGAAGACTTGTGGCCCAATTAATAATTTGTGTAGCTTCACTGCCACAAAGCAACAAGTGAAGTTATCGTACTATAATTTCGCTCAACAATCCATTTCTCCTCTTTCTCTCTCCTCTTTTCCATCTCCATTTCTAATTTTTTCTTCTCTCTCTCTCTCTTTCTCTCTCCTCAAATTTCCTATATTTAAAAATTTATCTCTATCTTTTATTTTAGTTTATTTTCTCTCATCTCTTGATTCTCTCTCTCTCTCTATCATCTCTCTCTCTATCTTTGTCTCTATCTCTTTGTCTCTCTATCTCTGTCTCTTTGTCTCTCTCCCTCCTTTTCTTCTCTCTCCCTCTCTCCTCGCTTTTCTTCTCTCTCTTTCTCTCTCCTTTATTTTTTCTCCCCCTCTCTCCTCTCTTTTCCTTCTCTCCCCCTCTCCTCTTTTTTCTTTTTTTTCCTTCTCTCTCCCTCTTTATTCTCTCTTCAAATTTTTTTCTTCTCTCTGTCTGTCACTCTGTCTCTCTCTCTCTCTCTCTCTCTCTCTCTCCCCTTTTCTTCTCTCCCCCCTTTCTTCTCCCTCCTCTCTCCTCTCTTTTCCATCTCTCTATCTCTTCTCTTTTTTCCTTTTTTTCTTTTCTCTCTCTTTTAAATTTTATCATTCCTCTCTCTTTCTCCTTTTCTTCTCTCCTCCCTTTTCTTCTCTCCCCCCTTTCTTCTCCCTCCTCTCTCTTCTCTTTTTCGTCTCTCTATCTCTTCTCTTTTTTCCTTTTTTACTTTCTCTCTCTTTTGAATTTTTTCCTTCCTCTCTCTCTCTCTCTTCCCCTTCCCCCATCTCTCAAAAAAGATTTAAATTTAAAAAATATTTTTCTCTTTCCTCCTCCTTTTCCTATTTCCATTTCTTCTCTCCCCCTCTCTCCCTGCTTTTCCTCTCTCTCTCTCTCTCTCTCTCCTCTTTTTTCTTTTTTCTTCTCTTTGTTAAAGTTTATCTTTCCTTTCTCTATAATTCTCTCTCTCTCTCTCTCTCTCTCTCTCTCTATGTGCTCCCCCTCTCTCTTTCTTCTTTTCTCTCCCTGTATCTTTCTCTTGATTTTTGGTTCTCTCTCTCTCTCTCTCTCTCTCTTTGCAATTTTCTTTCTCTCTCTCTCTCTCTCTCTCTCTCTCTCTCTCTCTCTCTCTCGGTTTTAAATCTTGCTCTCTTTTCTCTCTTTCCTCTCTTCCTCTATTTGTACACACTCTCTCAAATTATATCCTCTCTCTCTCTCTCTCTCTCTCTCTCTCTCTCTCTCTCTCTCTCTCTCTTCAAAAACTATGTCAAATTTTTTTAATTAAAATGACTTTTTTCTTTCCTCATTTCTTTCCTCTCTCCCTCTTTTCCTCTTTCTTCTTCTTCTTCTTCTTCTTCTTCTTCTCTCTCTATTTTAAATTGTATCCTTCCTCTCTCTATAATTCTCTCTCTATGTTCATATTCTCTCTCTCTCTCTCTCTCTCTCTCTCTCTCTCCCCCTTTTCTTCTCCCCCCTCTCCTCTCTTTTTCATGTATTTGTGTGTGTGTGTATCTATCTGTCTCTCTCGTCCTCTATCTCTCCTCTCTTTTCCTTCTTTCTCTCTCTCCTCTTTTTTTCTTTTCTCTCTGTTAATTTTTATATTTCCTCTCACCCCTCTCTCCCTCTTTTCCTCTTTCTTATTATTCTTATTCTTCTCCTCTCTCTGTCTCTCTCTCTATCCTCTTTTTTCCTATTTTTTTGTCTCATTGTCTCTCTCTCTCCTTTTCTTCTCTCCCCCTCTCTCCTCACTTTTCTTCTCTCTCTCTCTCTGTGCCCCTCTTTTCTCTCTTCTCCCCTCTCTTTTTCTTGTCTTTCTCTCTCCTCTTTTTTCCGTTTTTCTTCTCGCTCTTTGTTAAATTTTATCTTTCCTCTCTCTTTCTCTCTCTCAAGTTTTTTTGTCACTGTTTTTTCTCTCAATATTTTTCTTCTCTCTCTATTTTACTCTTTCCTCTCTTCTCCCCTCTCTCCCCCCATTTTCTCACTCTCTTAAATTATAATTATAATTATATATATATATGGACAAAAACTATGTCAAAGAAAATTTTAATTAGAAAAATAATTTTTTATTTCCTCCTCCTCCTCCTCCTTCTTCTTCTTCTCTCTCTCTCTCTCTCTCTCTCTCTCTGTGTCTCTGTCTCTGTCTCTCTCTCTCGTCTTTTTCCCTTTGCTTCTTCTTCTTTTTCTTTCTCTTCTTCTCTCTCAATTTTCATTCTCTATTTAAAATTCTTCTTTTCTCTCTCTCTCTCTCTCTCTCTTTTAAATTTTGTGTTTCCTCTCCCTATAATTCTCCCTCTTTGTGTTCATATTCTCTCTCTTTTTCTTCTTCTTCTCCTCTCTCTTTCTCTCTCTCTCTCTCTCTCTCTCTCTCTCTCCCTCTCTCCTCTCTTTTCTTTATTTCTCTTTTAAATTGTATATTTCTTCTCTCTATATTTCTCTCTCTTTCTTCCCTCCTCTTCTTCTTCTTCTCTCTCCCTTCCTCCCTCTCTCTTTTTGTCAAAGTATTCCCCCTCTCTCCCTACTTTTCCTTCCCCTCTCTCCCCTCTGTTTTTTCTCTCTCCCTCTCCTCTTTTTTACTTTTTTCTTATTTTCTCTCTCTTTAAATTTCTTCTTTTCTTCTCTCTCTCTCTCCTTTTCTTCTCCCCCTCCTCTCCCTGCTTTTCTTCTCTCTCCTCTCTTTTTCTTCTCTCTTTGCTCTTTTTTCCTTCTTTAATTTTCTCTCTGTCTCTGCCTCCTATTCTTCTTTTTCTCCTCTCTCCCCGCTTTTCTTCTCTCTCTCTCTCTCTCTCTCTCCTCTTTTTTCCTTTTTTTCTTCTATCTATTTTATATTTTATCTTATGTATATATATATATCTCCCCTTTTCTTCTCCTGCCTCTCTCCTCGCTTTTCTTTCTCTCTCTCTCTCTCTCTCTCCTCTTTTTTCCTTTTCTTCTTTTCTCTCTATTAAATGTTATATTTCCTCTCTATAATTCTCTCTCCTTATTCCCCTCCTCTTTCTCCTATTCTCTCTTTGTATGTTTCTCACATTTTTTTTGTTCTCTCTCAAGTTGTTTTCCCGCTCTCTTTTCTCTCTCTACGTTTTCTCTTCTCTCTCTATTTTTCTCTTTCCTCTCTTCCCCCTCTCTCCCCTATTCTCTCTCTCTCAAGCCAAAAACTATGTCAAAAAGTTCAATTTAAAAAAAGATTTTTCTCTTTGCTCTTCCCTCCCTCTCTCCCTGTTTTCCTTTTTCTTCTTCTTCTTCTTCTTCTTCTTTTTCTTATTATTATTATTATTATTATTATTATTCTTCTTCTTCTCTCTCTCTCTCTCTCTCTCCTTTAAATATGATCTTTTCTCTCTCTCTTTCTATAATTGTCTCTCTATGTTTATATTCTCTCTCTTTTTCTTCTTCTTCTTCTCTCTCTCTCTCTCTCTCTCTCTCTCTCTTCTCGTTTTTCCTTTTTTCTTCTCTCTCTCGCTCTTTTAATTTTTATATTTTCTTTTTCTCTCTATAAGAGATGGGGAATACACGAAAAAATATGGGAATAAAATAATGGAGAAAAAATACCTGCGACACTAGCGATATATAAGATGTAAGGGACTTGACATTTTTTTCTATCAAATTATAATAACAAGTCTCCTTCATCTTCTCTCCTACTCTCTAGCTTTCATAGCCTCCTTTCTTCCTTCTCTATCTTTCTCTCTCTTCTTCTAGTATTTCTCTCTCCTCGTCACTCTATTTCTCTCTCTCTCTCTTGCAATCTTCTCTCTCCTCTTTCTCTCTCCTAGTCCTCTCCTTAACAATGGGTATTAGAGCCATAGGTTCTTGATCTAGTTGGCCAACATTCCATTTAGTTATCCTTTTTCAGTCACATAGATTTAAGAGCCATAGGTACATAGGTATAGACATAACATGGAGCAATAGTGGAGTTATCAAGGATTTCTAGACCACAAGGACTACAGTTCTGGAGCATTAATGAAGTCATGGACCATGTTTGGAGGTTGGAAGACCAAATTTAGCAGCTCGTGGGTCAATTTGGGCCGATTTTGAAGGTCTCATGCCATAGATAATGGGTGGTTGATACCCAAGACTATTTGGTTGAGGTAGTATTAAGGAAGGGTGGGGTTGCCATTTGTCACGCAAGATCGAGGCTACATGAATTCCTTACACATATATCTCTAGCTCGAGGCTACAGGAATTCCTTACACATACATCTCTTGCAATGCCCGCTCAAGGATACTCTCAACACTTGGTGCAGTTTGGACATTTAAATGCTAGCCTACTCAATCAAACCATTTCCTGATATCATTTCAGTAGAGCAGGCTAGCATGCCATTTCGCCATTTCTTGTTCATGTTTTGACAACACACAGACACACAAAGCAACACCGGTTGCCCATAAATTAATACGTGCTAATCGGAGCTGCCATAGATCGTATCTCAGTAAACTAAACTTGCAACCTTGCTCACCTCTCATCTTTACATTGTGCTTCAACAACATACAATGCTCAGTGCCTGCACATGAACCAATATCATTTCCAAAGACTGGTATTTCTATAGTCGTGAGACTAGACACACTCGACTTCATGTAGTCCTTATATTGCACAAGTTAGCTCCAAAGTGATCATTCAAAGGATCAGCCATTCAAGCAACCTTTTGGACCTGCATCACTGTCTTCCTTAGGCTTGCTGAGAGGATTTGATTGTCTCTTGACTCACTGTCAATCCAGATTCATACATTGCATTAGCATCATCAATAATATTTGGAACTGTGCTTTCTATAGAAATATGACTAGCAGGATAAACTTTAGTAGATTTCACTTGAGGGCTTTTTCTTAAAAGAACCTTCCTTAACCATCTTTCCATTTATAGCCTGTGAAGCTTCGTTAGAAGAGGAAAAATGAGTTTCTAGACAGTCTCGTATTCTATTTGATGATAAAACTGGTTTAAGCCCTTCAACTCTCAAGCTAGGAGATATTGGATCAGAGTGAACTTCTTGACATGGAGATACATCTTTAAGTTTTTGAAGACCAAATTGATTGAGTTTTCACCAGCTTCTAAAGACCATATTGGTCAAGTTATTTGAGAACTCAAATTAGCATTTATGGGATATTGAGATGTGGAGGCCACTGCTTCTAGGGATACAATTTTTCTCAGCTTCTGAACACCAACCTGGTTGAGCTATTTCATCTCTGAGTATAGCAAAGCTAGGAAGAGTACTCAATGGTTCTGGAACTTCTCATTTAATAATTTCTACAACCATGGAGTGAACCACATGATGCAATCAATGTAGCAACTTTGATGACTGATCCATGATTGGGAAGAGCCTTTGATGCTTGGAAGGGATTATGGGGTACATTTATGGAAGATCTCCCTTCTATGCCCATCTATGCAAACTGTGAGCTATTGAGAGCTCAACCCTTCCATTCCAATTGAAGAATTTTTCTTCTTCAAGCTCAAATATTCCTCTCTTGATTGAGCATTGCAACCATGGAGTTTATTGGAGTATAATAGAGCATCTTGGAGCACTCAAGAACGGCTGAATCATTGTTTGATTGCCATCTTCATCAAGAATCATAAGGTACTTAATTCTTGAACTCTTATTCTCTCAAATTCATCCTCTTGCTCAGCCATAACCAATTGCTTGAGAGAATGCTGGAGCTCAAGTAGGCATTAGGTGATAGATTTGATGCTTGTCTGCTGTCCAATTCGTCACAGTCGTTTTGCCTTACTCTCATTGCATTGGAATGGCTAAATTCATGTTGAAACTCATTCACGATTATTGGTTATTCTTGCCTTAACCAATTGAGTTTTTATTTCTTGACTAAGCCACTTAAATCATTAAAAAATTCATTGTATAAGGTAAGTCAGCAGTGAGTCACTACTTAGTAAGCCCTACCCTTGATCCCAATTTTCCATTCCATGGATTTCATTAAAAGGTTCAATTCCTACTTCCAAATGCATCTCATGTTGGGCGTTTAATTAATAAATGTCTGCCATGTATATTCCAGGTGACGAAAAACCCGATGCTAGGCAAGATGGCAAGACAAAAAAGGGGTGACCTCCCCTTGCCATCAAAGACTCTGAAGGGGTGCACAACTTGGCCCCGGGGGGGGGGGGGGGGGGGGGACTTTGCCCACTTCTCAGTGATCTGGAGCCCGAAGTTGCTTGCAAGTACATGTACCCTCTTGAAGAACCAAGATATTGACTTGGCACTGATGTATGAGATGTATTTGCTGATGTATATATGTATTATTAGCTATAAATGTATGGGAAAATACTACTAAGGATGTATTTGTAGACATGAGAATAGTATGCAGTCAATGGTAGTGAATATGAGGCTTTGAATGTATAAGAGATGCCTATGCATGGGGAAATTATGTTAAGAGATGTTTATGACATGCTCAGTTCTAGAATAAGGTTGCAAATAGTGAATTTGGATGATTGGGAAATGTATTCCATGTGGGATGACCTTTCAGTCATGCATTGACAAGTTGATTCCTTGCAACCCCTTTGCAGGGTACTGTAAGCAATTTGCTAGTATTTACAAAAGTATACCTATTCCCAGGAACTAAGGTGTAGGTCTTGCAGAATACCCAAAGGTCCTACTAAGAGCCTTGATTAGTTTTGGAGCTCTATTTGGACTCTACAAGATACTTATAGGTCAAAACAGGCCTCCTATAGGAGTAGACAGGGTGCTGGACTACACAATACAACAAAACTTTTCCTATTACATAATTTTTTGTATAAAATATAGAAGCACATGCTTAATCTTAGTTCGAAGAGGGCATCGTTGGCTTTGAATTGAACAAAAAAGTAGGTCAATCCGAGATTCCTAGCTCAAGTTATGGGCAACACACTAACAAGTAGTCTAATGAGACTGCAACTAACCATGGAAGGGAATACGGGAAAAATCAAGGCCAATGAAGATGCTCAACAAAAAATCAAGGATGCATGAGAACTAAGGACTGAGAACAACCCTGAAATGGATTACGAGGAGTATCCTCATGACATTGGAAGCCTCAGTGCTCTTAATGATAATTTATGCAGGCAAGAGACAAGGCATAATCAAATACATGAGGCTATTTTGGAAAGACAGGAGGCTATACTTGCAGGCATATTAGCAAACATAGAAAATCATGCTGAGATGATGAAGGAAATGCATCAAATGAGAGCCACCATGGACACACTTAATGCCAATTTCTCTAAGTGGTTGGAGATTCAACTAAAAGGAAAAGAGCAAGAAGATCGGTCACACGTACATGTTGAAAAAACCACCTTCCCATTAATTAATGCAAATTCTCAAGGCATTTTAGGAAGAATAGGAATTCCCAATATTAGCTTTGAGCTTGGTGAGCCTTCTCATAGGCAAGAAGACCCATTAGGGAATGCATCACATGGAAATTCTTAGCTTCCATCAACCCCTAT